>NW_007247330.1:0-1258 GCF_000164805.1 Carlito syrichta
CTACAGGGTGCCTGAATGAAACGTCATTGTACACCTAACCCTTAACTGTACCCCACAAAACCATAATAAAAAATACTGATTAAAAAAAAAAAAAAGGAATTCAGAGAAGCAGTGAGGGATAGACAGAGCATAGGATTTGGACTCAAAAGTGGGTCCAAATGCCAGCTTTAGCATGTACTGTCTCTTTTGCTTGGGTAGATGAGGCCTGGTGAGCAGAGTCCTGATGCAAGTGTGAGCAACTGGAATCCTTCCTTTGTGGTACTAAGAAAAGCTACACGTGTCTCTAGCTAGTAAACCCCACTCCTTTAATACATGCTGGTTCAATTATATAGAAACATTTTAAGTCTTTTGTAGTCAATGTACAACCACTAGAATGTAGTTTTCATCTGATTTTCATCTTTTTTTGGAAGTTCTCAACTTCTTCTCTACTAAGAAACATTGTTCAAATGTGATTGCTTTTAAAAAGTATCTTTTCAATTCACTGACCTGGCATTCAAGCTCTGTTCCTAATCCAAGCCCAAGGTTGCAGTCTTTTTTTTTTTTTTTTTTGAGGAAACCCCATGAGAGGTAAGATGAAAAGAATATGACATAAGAAATGGGTTCCCCTGCCTGTGGATGCTCAGACCCACTAACTGAATAACATGGCCACTTCCTCTATTTTCTCTAGCAAGTGCAAATCCCCTAAAAAAACATACACATTCTGTCCAGCAATTTGGTTCCTAACATAAAGAACCATTGAATAAGTTGACAGCCTGGCATTTCTGTCCTTTTATTCCTATTTTAATATTCTTTGAGCATTTAAATTTCCACTACAGTTAATTGTGCCCTTGTAAGAGATTGTTTTGAAAACAGATATAGAAGTCCACTGCTTGGTCTCAGTCCCCAGATTAGTTATAGGCACACAGATGTTCAATAAACATTTGTTGAGCAGATGAATAAAGTGACTCTAGTAAAATGCCAAGCTGGGTATTTAATAAACCCCACAATTTTTCTGTATTGTAAATATTCAGTTTATATTTCTTCTCCCCTGTAACCAGCTCAATGCAGAAGGACTATATAGCCAAATACACATAAATTGAACAATTATTTTATTTTATTTTATTTTTTTGAGTTGGAGTCTCACTGTCACCCAGACTGGAGTGCAGTGGCCGCTCCCAGCCACCGCAGCCTCGACCTGCTGGGATCCGACGATCCTTTCGCCTCAGCCTTCCAAGTAACTGGAACTACAGGCACGTGCTACCACGCCTGGCTAATTTTT
>NW_007247330.1:1307-48212 GCF_000164805.1 Carlito syrichta
CGCGGGCTCAGGCAATCCACTCACCTCGGCCTCCCAAAGCGTGGGATTACAGGCTGAGCCACCGAGCCTGGCTGAACAATAATTTTAAAAGATAGGTTTAAATGCTAAATGCAACTGAGTTGATGGTAAACCCATTAGATAAGTGACAGTCACCATGAAACCAAGGCAAACGAAGGAGATCCTGCCTTCCCACTGCCAACACAAGAGGACCAACAGAGTGGGCCTGCCGTTCAGAAAGCACTGCTCGATTCCTACTTAGAAACCAGATCAGGTATCTTTCCTGCACCATTGCAGGACCATGACATTTTCATTACCTGGTGGATTACTAGGATCCAGAAATGACTTTTGCCACCTACTCTCAGACATACTCATTCTGACTGAACTGATGCATATCAATTTACAGACTTCGATTGTTAAAATGGTAGGTTATATCACAATCCCTAGTTCACAAAATGAAATAAATGCATGGAAAGAAAAACCTGATGTGAAGAGTGAAGGTATAGGCACCTTCAACTTAAAAAAAATAGTTTTTTTTTTTTAAAAAAGCTCATTAACTGGACCAACAGTTTTCTTCACAGATGGTAAGGCAGATGCCCTCAAGTCCACATTAAATGCATTTTCTCTCCATCATCCCAGTACAATGGAGGCTGTCTTATTTTGTAATCCCAAGATTGACAACCATGCAAAGAAAGAGTGAGAAAAGGAAAAGAAGATCCTCCCCAGACTGGCCAGCAGGCTCCCACATTCTACTCATGATTTTTACCACATCCACTAGGCTCTCACCACTGATCATTCAAATCCAAGTAATATTCAAGATAAAATCACTCTTTTTCTTCTCGCATTATATGCAAACATCCTATTTGCTACCCCTAAGTCAGCTCTATTTTAACATCAGCTACATCACAAAAGGTATTTACACAAGGGGAAAATATTAAAATATCATTCTTACCAATCAATCACTAATACATTAGTGTGGTGCTCACAACTGTATTGTTTTTAAGGGTCCAAGTCAGGAACATTTACATGACAAGAGTCTACAGTTTGAATATGAATCAAAACTAGGGTACACTGTCCTTTCCCTATTAGCCAGTGGCCCACATAGGATGAAATCATGGAACCAAAGTATATGACAGGATGTGACACACCAAAAACCATATCACTTCTGGGTGATTAGCAGATTCTTTAAAGTCTACTCTAATTTTGTTGTTGTTTCACTCTGAGTCAAGCGTGTCAATAGTCTTCAAATCTCAAAATTCAAGAATATCATTGTTGGTGAGTTTGGACCTTTTACATTTTTAACACAAGATGGAGAACCTTATATAGACTCAGATAACTAGCATGTTGAAGTTTGTGTTATATACTTTAATAGACCCTAACTTTTCTACTTAACAACTGTGTGATTTAGGCAAATCATAGAAGTTTTTTTTTGGTTTTTTTTTTTTTAAGTCAGAGTCTCATTCTGTATCCCAGGCTAGAGTGCAGTCACATGCTCATGGTTACCATCTTCTGGGCTCAGGTGATCCTTCTGCCTCAGCCTTCTAAGTAGCTGGAACCACAGGCATATGCCACCATACCTGGCTAATATATATACTTTTAAATTTATTTATTGTAGAGACAAGGCCTCATCAAGTTGCCCAGGCTGGTCTTGAACCCCTGGACTCAGGCAGTCCTCTAGCCTCAGCTTCCCAAAGTGCTAGGATTACAGGTATGAGCTACCTTGCCTGGCCTTACAGAACCCTTCTATACCTCAAATTCTTAAACTGATAACAATAGTGTCAATCTCATAGCTTTGTTTAAAGATTAAATGAGATTTCCTGCTTCCAGTCAGGCATGCAAGAAGTTTGGAAGTTTGGAAGTTATCACTTTATCTTAACAAAAAGTAAAAAGTTGAACAAACTCAAAAATCAACAACCCTTTTAGATCCATAAGAGAAGTGAGGTCAAACGGCAAATAAATGCTCCAGAATTGGAGAGACTGACAGATAAACACAGAGAATCACAACTTATTGGAGCAGAAACTCACAAGTAGCAACCTTTGTGGGAACCAAAGTCAAGGTAGGAAAGCCTGAGTCTCATAGTAGACAAGTTTGAGAGGTTAAAATCCCAGTGGGACCAATCACGGAGGGGCCCACACGTTTGTGAAGTTTTACCTCCAAGAATTCTACAGGTCCTCACAGTGAACACTGGCAAAACATTCTATGGTGCTTCTAGCAGAAGAAAAGAAAAAGGAAGCATTTTGAAACACACCAGAGCATCCTGTTCTTCTTAATAGGATCTGCCCTTAGGAGAAGTTATTTAACCAGAGCCTAATCTGCTAGGGTTTTACCAGAGCCGAACTGACCTGGGGAGAGGGAAATCTCAGCTGATTCCAGCCATCTGTCTCACCTAAAGGGGGATAAGAGGAAGTGGAGAAGCACTTGTGAGATTCACAGTCCAGGGCCACAGGCTCACGGAGACTGAGCCCTAGTCACTGGGCTACAGATGCTTTCCCTTCCACACTTCAACACCACATGATGAAAGGCCCATTTACAGCAGTTCCTTTTATCCAGTTCATCATGTTCAACTATCAAGAAAAAAAAAATACAAGACATAGTGAAAGGCAAAAAACACAGTTTGAAGAGACAGAGCAAGCATCGAAAGCAGAGTGAGATAGCAAAAAATGTTGAAATTATCAGGAATTTAAAACAACAATGTTTAATATGCTAAGAGCTCTGATGGGTAAAGTAAACAGCATACAAGCACAGATAAGCCATGTGAGCAGAAAGATGGAAATTATAAGAAAGAACCAAAAAAATCAAAAGAGATCAAAAACACAGTATCAGAAATGAAGAATGCCTTTGATGGACTTAGTGGTAGACTGGACATAGCTGAAGAAAGAGTAGCTAAGTTTGAGGATATTTTGATAAAAAGAAATGAAGAGATATGCCATGTTCATAGATGGAGAGACTCAGAATTGTCAAGATGTCAGTTTTCCCAAACTTGATCTATTGATTCAGTGCAATATCAATCAAAATCCCAGGAAGTTATTTTGTGAATATCGACAAACTAATTCTAAAGTTTATGGCTGGTTGCAGTGGCTTACACCTGTAATCCCAGCACTTTAAAAGCCTGAGGCAGGAGGATTGCTTGAGCTCAGGAGTTCAAGAACAGCCTAGGCAACATAGCGAGACTCCATCCCTTAAAGAAGAAAAAAGAAAAAGAAAAAACAATAGTCTATTTTTTAAAAAAATTTTAAGCTATGAAGTATTTAGTAAATGTTTAAAAATTTCTGAAAAAAATACTAAATGAGTTAATGCATGGGATATGATTAGATCAATACCTGGCATTTATTAAGTGCTTAGTAATTATTTTACTATTGCTGTTGTTGTTACTATCACTAAGATATCCACATGCCAATAAATAAATAAATAAATAAATCTAGACACAAACCTTACCCTCTTCACAAAAATTAACTCAAATGGATCATACATAGATCTAACTGTAAAATCCAAAACTATAACACTCCTAAAAGATAATAGGAGAAAATCTAGATGACCTTGTCTTTGGCAATGAGTTTTAGATACAACACCAAAGGCATGAGCCAAGACAGAAAAATCGATAAGCTGGATTTCATTAAAATAAAAATTCTGCTCTGCAAATGACATTGTCAAGAGAATAAAAAGAGAAGCCACAGACTGGAAGAAAATATTTGCAAAAGACATACTTGATAAAAACCTGTTTTCCAAAATATACAAAGAACTCTTACAACTCAACAATAAGAAAACAAACAATACAATTGAAAAATAGGCCAAAGATCCTAGATACCTTATCAAAGAAGGCATACAGATGGCAAATAAGCAGATAAAAAGATGCTCTGAATCATATGTTATTAGGGAAAAACAAATTAAAACAACAATGAGATACCACTACATATTAATTAGAATGGCCAAAATACAGAACACTGACAACAACTCTAAATACAGGTGAGGATGTGGAGCACAAGGAACTTTCAGTACTGGTAATGCAAAATGGTCCAGCCACTTTGGAGACATTTAGGCAGTTTCTTATAAATCTAAATATTCTTATCATACAATACAGTAATTGTGCTCCTTGGTATTTACCCAAAAGACTTAAAAATTTAAGTCCATGCAAGAACCTGCACAGGAATGTATTGCAGCTTAATTCATAACTGACACCTGGAAGCAACCAAGATGACCTTCAGAAGGTGAATAAATAGCTAAACCGTGGTACATCCAGACAACAGAATACCATTTTCACTGAAAAGAAATGAGCTACCAAGCAATAAAAAGACTTGCAGCAAACTTAAATGTATATTACTAAAAACATGAAGTCAACCTGAGAAGGCTACATACCATATAATTCCAACTATATGAACATTCTGGAAAAGGTACAATTACGAAGATGGTAAAAAGGTCAGTGGTTGCCAGGGCTGATGGGGGAAGGAGAGGTGAATAGTCAGGACACAGGAGATTTTTACAACAGTGAATCTACTCTGTATGATACTGTACTGGTAGAAATACATGCCAAATTCCCCCAAACTTGTAGAATGTACAGTACCAAGAGTGAACCTAATGTAAACTATGGACTTTGGGTGAAGATGGTGTATCACTGTATGTTCACCAGCTGCATAAAATGTACCCTTCTAGTGGGAAATGTTAGAAATGGGGAAGAGGGTTGTGTGTGTGTGTGTGTGTGTGTGTGTGTGTGTGTGTGTGTGTGTGTGTTTGTGTGTGTGTGTGTGTGTGAGGTGGAGGGTGGATATATTGAAAATCTTTGTACCTCCTAGTCAGTTTTACTATGAAACTTAAAATGCTCTAAAAAATAAAGTCCAGCCAGGCATGGCAGTGCATGCCTGTAATGCTAGCACTTTGGAAGGCTGAGGTGGGAGGATCACTTGAGTCCAGTTATTCGAGACCAGCCTGGGAATCATAATGAGATTCCATCTCTTACAGAAAAAAAAAAAATTAATAAATAAAAAATAAAGTCTATTTTTTTTTTTAAATTTAAGCTGTGACATACTTAATAAATGTTTAAAAATGTATGAAAGAATAGTAAATGAGTTAATACATGAGATGTGATTAGATCAATACCTGGCATGTAATAAGTGCTTAGTAATCATTTCGCTATTGCTGCTGTTGTTACTATCACTAAGATTCTCACTACTAATAATCCTTACCAAAACACAGGGAAGTGGCAATTATTACCTCCATTTTACAGAGGAGGAAATGCAGGCTCAGAGAGGCTAAGGGC
The DNA here is from genome assembly GCF_000164805.1 of Carlito syrichta. Lineage (NCBI taxonomy): Eukaryota > Metazoa > Chordata > Mammalia > Primates > Tarsiidae > Carlito > Carlito syrichta. Next base: position 6,557 of record NW_007247330.1, read on the forward strand.
ATTGCTTAAAGTCACACATCAAGTGTTAGTGCTGGCATTAGACTCTATCCACACTACCTCCGCAATGAGTGGCTGCAAATAAACGTATCCAAAATCAGCAAAGACGTCTTTCTTACATTTCTAACTTTAAAGAAGCATAATAATTGTGAGCAAACTCATTTTGACCAAAAGCAGCGCCTCCAAAGATGGCTATTATGAAAGAACATGATTAATTGTTAGACATTGAGTTCAAATAGGAAGCCCTTTAAAGTACTAAATCTCTTGCTGGGTCAAGTAGCTTAGGAAGTCTGGCAGCTTGGGAAGGAAGCTCAAGATCAGGCATCAGAAACAGACAAGATCTTTCCACCATTCACCCTGCCTCGGCAATGAAAGGCTACAAATAAATGTATTTGAATCAGTAAAGATCAGGTGTCAGAAGCTGAGTCCTGGCTCTCTTGCTCACTACTCCGACATCTTGGGCAAGTTACCCAAACCCTCTTTACTTCAGGTGATGATTGTGAGGATTAAATAAGATAATGTATGTCATTGCAATGTGAACCACAAGAGCTCTGGAAAAATATAAGCCATGACTGTTATAATCACAATCCAGGTGCCAACAAAATATATTTCTTATGAACATAAGATCAAAGGCAAAACTGTCCAGCATTTTTGAATTGATCCTTTAACAGATAAAATGAGCTTGAATGAAATTCTTCAGCATTTTACATCATTTCCATTCCTAGAAACCACAAGCTAAAAAAAGAACCTGGAGATGTTCACTTGGAAACTCCAGCTCATTTTCCTTCTTTGTTCTTTTGGGACTCTGAAGAATATTCAAATATTACATCCTTTCATCTCCTGAGCCTCTATATAGAAACCAGATGAGAAATACTTTTGTTCCAGGGGGCAAGACCCACCATTTTCATTAAACTGCATGACTGTTAGCAAGTGCAAATATTTTGTTCCCTAGACATTGCAAAAACTAGGGAGAGAGCAAGGCTCATTTCAGTGGGAAAATGGAGTGCCTTTCAAATACTGTTGGCTCCCTGTGGAGTCAGTGAAAAGAGGAATCTACAAGTCCAAATTTTCTCACCCAAATAACCAAAGCATGAACTCCTTCACCAAGGAGGAGAACTGAAGAAAAGGGAAAGGATAAAGTGAGTAAATGCATGTCTGTACCTACTAAGCTGCTTTACCCTCAGCAGCAACCTTTCCTCACTCCATATGTTCACTCATCTGCATAATTCATCCTTTTTCTTGACTACAATCCTACTCTTCTCCTCTAACTCGTCACACAATTTAAAAGCATTCTCCGAATTTCTGTTTTAACTCCTATGTTAATTGCCAAACTAGCTACAAATAAAGAAGCTCTATTCCCCCAAAGAGCTAAATAATGAAATCTCTTGCCTTCTCCGCTGTACTTCCAGAAAGTCTCAAGTCAAATTGTGATTCCTTAGGCAGGAGATGAGACAGTCAAACTCTCAAAAACCTGAATATCTTAAAAACACACAAACAAACAAAAATACTGACACTCTGAGGAGTCTCTCCATTCTACCCACAACAGATCATGAAAAAAAAAAACTTAGCTTGCAACCTGGCCACTCCATAGTGAGACCCAGAAATGGACAAGCTGTCCTCAAGCATACAAATGCCAGTCAGCTTAGTGTCTCCTCACATTCAAATATGGGTACGTTGACAAAAATCATCAAATACAGATGAAAACAGGCAGAAAAAAGGTGAGACTCAGAAAACAGAGACAATGAAAGCAACAGAATAATCTTAAAAACAAACACAAAGAAACATTTGACTAATGCTCTCTCTTTGAAGAGAAAGAAGAATAAAATGTAGCCATGAAACAAGAAGACTAAAACAAAATAGCAAAACAGAAATCAGGAAAGAACTCTTCGCCTGAGCCCGCGAGTTCGAGACCCACCTAGGCAATTTGGCAAGACCTCATCTCTACAATAAATGAAAATTTAGCCGGGCATGGTAGCGCACGCCTGTAGTTCCAGCTACTTGGAAAGCTGAGGCTGAAGGATCGCTGGAGCTCAGCATGTCGAGGCTGCGGTGGCCCGGAGTGGTCACTGCACTCCAGTATGGGCAACAGAGTGAGACTCCAACTCAAAAAAAAAAGGAAAGACCTCTTGGATATTAGGTATAAGATAGGTAAAAATTTAAAATATCAGTAAGGAGACAAGAAGATAAAGTCTCGAAATATTTTAGAAAGTCGAACAAAAGATCTTCCTAGTGGAAAGAGAGCCAGAAGTATGGAATACTGAGGAAGAAATAAATAAAAATAAGTAACAAATAATAGAAGACAATTTCTGAAAAGCTGAGAGACATGTCTTCAAACTCAAAGGACCCAGCACATGAATAGAAAAAGATTTACGACAGAGCAAAGTACTGTAAAATTTCAAAATATGGAGATAACCTTAAAAGTTAACTGAAGCTGGGCTCGGTGGCTCAGCCCGTAATCCCACGCTTTGGGAGGCTGAGGTGAGTGGACTGCCTGAGCCCGTGGGTTCGAGACCCACCTGGACAACTTGGTGAGACCTCATCTCTACAATAAATCAAAGAATTAGCCAGGTGTGGTAGCGCACGCCTGTAGTTTCAGCTACTGGAAGGCTGAGGTGGAAGGATCGCCGGAGCCCGGTAGGTAGAGGCTGCAGTGGCCGGGAGTGGCCACTGCACTCCAGTCTGGGTGACAAAGTGAGACTCCAACTCAAAAAAAAAAAAGTTAATTGAGCTGGAAAAATAGGTCATACGCAATGGTCTGAGAATGAAAATAACAACAGACTCCTTAACACTAGAAGTGACACAACAATAGAGTAATGCCTTTAATTTGAGTTTTAATTATGACTTTTATCCTATGCCATCCTGAAATTACTGATCAAGATACACTGTCACATATACAAGGATCTAACAAAGTTACCTCTCTTACTCTTTCCCAAAAAGCTGCAGCATGATGCACACTAGCAAACATAAGGAAAACTGAGATTTAAAAAACAAAGATTAAACATAAGACAGTAGTGAACAGAAATCTCAAGACAGCAACTACCTGACAGAACCAGAGGAAGGCTTCTCTAGGTTGGGAGAAAAAACTGGGGGAAGGAGGCTAGTAATTATATGTTTGAGCAGACCGTAAATATATTACATGTCTGATGCTGACACTGGAGAGTCAACAAAAAAATACCAATTGGTGCTACACAAAATTAAAAATAAAGTGGTTATCAACTCCAGGAAAAACAAAGAGCTATACAAAAGGGAGCCATGATTATATTTCACTGTTGGCTCAATAGTGAAAAATATTCTTTTAAATTGTAATTTTATAAACCTTAACCACTGATTTAGCAAAATACTGTCAGATATCTTTGATGAGGGTATAAATGGAAAGAAATTGTATGGAGAGTACAAAATGTATCACATTTCCCCTTGAGTCAATTAAAAACAAAAAGCATATTTAAGAATAAAAGAGCAGGGCAGCCCCCTTGGGTCCCCTCCCACTGTGGGAGATTTCTGTCCTCTCAATAAATCCTGCTTTCAAAAATAAATAAATAAATAAAAGAGCAAATAGCAGGGAAACAGCTAAAAGTGTTGTATAAAAATATATAAATAGAGAAGGGTCCTGAAGTGTGGGAAAGACATTGCTACTTTTTCTTTATAAGCCTCATATTTTTTGGTTTTCAAAAATGTGAATACATATTACATTGATTTAAAGGTATATATTTTGACAAAATCTCTATGACTGCAAGACGTAATTAAAATTGAAGGTTGTAAGAATAAAGCTCAAATAGGTAGCTATTTGATATGTAGCCTCAAACCAAGTCATTGAAATCTTATACTTGCTTGTAAAAGCATGCTTTCCTCTCCTTCTGTAATTATACCATTTTGAAAAACAGAAGTCTTACTTCCATTACTTTGATGTTACAAAGAGATTCCAAAATATCTGATGGTTCTTCTAATTTCTATGATTTATCACAGGAACAAACTGAAAGTACTTCTTTTGCTAATATTTTTGTAACTGATCAAAACCCTAATCTCTACATTGATTGTACTCTCAGTCATTAGAGTCTACATTAAATGCTTTGGTCTAATCAGACTAATAGCCATTGTTTTTACACCAGTATTATGTACTCAATAAATACCCAAAGTATAACTTTCTTTTTTCTCCCAATAAAGGTAATTCTTTGGAAAGTCTGAATTGACTTTAAGCTTTTCAAAAACACATAGCTATAAACTAATATAATGTACAAACCAGTTGTAAACCTAAAACTATTACTAGAATGATTCTAAACCCTCTGACAATTTTCTTTGAAGTTTGGCTTTTATCTAAAGCAAGCAACACACCCTACTCCATTAGTCTTTTTAAACTAGATATGTTTAGGCTTAGAAATAAAGAAGTTAGTACCATTCAAATATATGCATTCATGGATAATAATTGCTAATTAGTATACACATCATCAAACCCACTTATTGTGGTTTAGTTTTAAAAATAGACAAATTGATTTAATAACAAACGAATTCAAGCATGGCATTTAGAAAAAGTGATTTGTTTACCTCTGTTGGTTTGTAGCAGTCTACAAGAGCCTCCTAGAATTAAACACACAGAAGGTCAGTTTTATCATTTTAAAATTCAAAAATTTTTAAAGTAAAATAAAAAAATCATTGTACATTTATAGTATTCTCTTTATAATGGTAAATCAAGATTTCATATTGACCATCTAGAAACACATTTTATTTTACCACCAGTTAGTCATTTAAGGACATAAAAAATTATACACACATGCTATATGAAATGTTTTCTGAATAGGAAAAGATTTGTTATGCTACCATAGCATTGAAAACAAAATAGAACCCTTGACTAGGTTTTGAGTACTTCATTGAGGAAAAGAGCTTATTTTAAAGCAGGACAGGATATTCAGCTATTCATCAGTTTGTAGTCTGCCAGAGAGATGTGAACTAACTCAGTAGCTCATACCCAAGACGGCCTTCCACAGGAACTGAATCTTCAACTCCAGATTTCCCTCCATTAACTGAACATAACCCAGAAGGATCCAAATGGTTTCAAACCTACCCACCTGATCAATGACTTTTTACCTCCTCTGCATCCACATACCTTTCCATACATGCCAACTTGATTAATATTCAACTATATTTAGCTAAAATGGAAATAGCATGTGTGAGATGTTGACAATCACACTGGACTTGGAGAGCAAGAGATTTGACTGTGATTCAGTCATAGATCAGCTTGAGTCCTCATGTAGGAATTGGGGTGGGGGGTGGAAACCTGATGGTAGCCAAAAAAGTCCCTTTCAAGTTCTCAATTTTAAGAAAACTTTTTTATGTCATTACATTTTCAGGAGGACTGGTGTTGCTTTATCTTTTTTTAAAAAAATTATAACTAGGATGTTATTTTTTCCCAAATAAATCACCAAAAAGAAATAATCATTGTAACTGAGACTGTGCAACACTCAAGGGACACTAATGATGACTAATACATTAAACACATGAGTACATTAAAATGTGCCCTTTGATTGCCTAGGGACCATTTACCATTGGTGGTAACCACGAGCCATTAACAGTAATTATCAATGGACATTAAGTACAATGGCAGATCAAAAGTTAATTGGATTTAGAAACTCCCAAATGCAGATTTTAAAATGATAGATTTGACCTCCTGTGGGAAGGAAATAGGAACTATATTTTATTGCTCTCCATTAAGGAAACATTAGACATCCCAATATCCATTGTTATACTAGAATGCTGTCAGGTGAGCATTGACTATTGAAAGATAGTTTATTAAATCAAATTACATCATAAGCGATCTTACTTAGACATCAATTTCATGAATAATACAATCTACAACTGCGTAAGACCAGAACCTTGGGCTTGGATATTCCAATTCTAGCTCAGTCCCTCTCCTTCTCATACCACTGTGGGGCAACAATTTTTTGCCTTATGACTAGATCTTGGAAGGCAGGACCAGCTCTCTCTCCCAAGAAAATGAGGCTGAGAAAGTCATATCTGTAAGGAGCTTTGAAAACTGACAGCAGTCAAGAACTGCCTTATTATCTAAGATGCACTTTATAAGGGTGAAATGCTTTTCTCTCTGCTGACTGCCGTTGCCTCAGGTTCTGGTGCTAACACTGCCATGGGCAGAATTAGACCATGCCACACTCTGGAGACCTAAGTAGATTCAAGCATCTATGATTGGAAGTTTCTAGATTTTTAAAACTGCTTACCTGTAATTTTGAAGCTCTCTCTTCCTCACTGTCTGCATCAAGAAGATCATCAATGTCAATTTCTACATCTGGCATTTCTTCTTCCTGTTGGGCAGGGGAAAGGTATAAAGACATTTAATTTAGTGAGAAACTAAACGCTACCAAAGCAGTTGAGTTGAGTTGAATAAATGACTAGATCATCAATCAAGAGGGAATGGGAGAGAGGCTGGAGGAAGAGGAAGGGAGGAAGGAGAGGAAGAGGTAGAAAAAGGAGAAAAGGGGAGAAGATAGGAAGAGGAAGAAAGAAAAGAAGAGGAGGGGGAAAGGAAGAGGGAAGCAAAGGAGAATTAAGTAACAAAGCAGCAAAAAATAGTTATTTCAAAAATGATAATTTTTCTACTTTCTAGCAGAAAGCTGCACCTGAGGGGTTGGCAGATTGTAGAAAGATAGTAAATCTGTGATTTCCTACCTAACATCTACCACTCACTGGGTAAGTAGCCCAATCTTTATTCAGGTGTCTACATCTCCCTTCACAGCTCTGGGTCTATAGAGAACCTGACGCCACCATGGGTTTTTTGCACAGCAGCCTTGCCCCAGTCCTAGTACTGATTTAAGAAAGAATACATGATCCAACTGAGACCCAAAGGGGCTCTGGAAAAAGACGCTCTTTCAGCAAAAATATTCCCCCACTCCCTCTGAACAGAGAGCAGGCTGAGGAAGCACGTGGCCCAGGAAACTACTGATAGTCACCATGAAACCATGAAGAGAAACTGAGTTTAGAATAAGGCGGACTTCATAGTGGGCAGAGCTGGGAGAAATAAGAAACCAGGGTTCTAGATAAAATCACCCAGTTCTCAAGTCAAACCACCTCTGAAGCCAGCCCACCAGACAGCAAGTGAACCCCTTTTATTGTTTCAGCCAGCATGGGTGGAGTTTAACATTGCAAAAGACACCCAGTCCAGAAAATAGGGCAAGAAAGACCAGCTGGATTTGCTGAAAATTCTTCACTAATATGGAACCTAAACTTCCAACGCAATGTGGATCTTGGCTACCTCTCATGTCTTCTGCTACTCAGGTTTCCTCTATGTCTCTCAAAGGAGCATTTTGAAACAAGGGAGTCCTGTGGTTTTGCAGTCCACCTTCCCAGTAGAAGTTATGTGCAGCCCAAATCCTTCCGGTCACAGAGATGGCTGAGGGATGTCTACAGAAGTCAGAGAGAAAGCAGTGCATGGGAAGACCTGGACATTCCCTGAGCTCAGCTGCTGGTTGTCTTGGCTTTCTAGGTGAGGCTGACATTCTGAATATTTCCTTCTCAATAAAATGTATTTATTATGTAATCATGCTCAACCATGTGTGTGTGTGTGTGTGTGTGTGTGTGTGTGTGTGTGTTTTCCAACACAAAAGTGAAGACTTCAGTATATTGAGGAAACCGAAGAATATGATACTACTCTGACTGAAAGTAGTTCCTAAGTCAGGCCCTCAATGGTCAGGAAAATTCCAGAAAGAGCCCTCCCCCTGAACCCTTAGTGATTTATTCCTGTTCCTGTATTAAACCACTTCAAAATGAGTATTTATCAATGTGAATGTTTTCGGTGTCATCTGGGCAGTTCTATCTAATGGAAGAGAGGTTTTGTTTTACTCAACATAATTTTCATATTTGTATTTAATAGTAATTTACCTATTAAGAGAAGTTGGTGACCCAGAAATAGGAAGGTGAGCCGGGCACAGTAGCTCACGCCTGTAACCATAGAACTCTGGAAGGTAGAGGAAGGAGGATCACTTGAGCCCAGGAGTTCAAGATCAGCCTGGGCAACATAGCAAGACCTCGTCTCTACAAAAAATAAAAACACTAGCTGCATGTGGTGGTACATGCCTATAGTCCTAGCTACTTAGGAAGCTAAGGTGGAAGGATTGCCTGAGCCCAGGAGGTGGAAGTTGCAGTGAGCCATGATAGTGCCACTGCATTCCAGCCTGAGCAACAGAGTGAGACTCTAACTCCAAAAAAAAAAGGAATAGGAAACTGAAACGTTTTGATGAAAATAAATCAGAAGAGTAACCTTTCTATTGCCAGGAATATGGGCTCTAGAGCCAGCCAGCTCTACCATTAACCCACTATGGAACAAGCTTCTTAACCTCTCTGGCCTCAGTTTCCCCACCAGTAAAAGTAGGACAGTAAATGACAACTGCTTCATAAGGTTGACACATGGATTGAATTAATTAATTGCTATCAAGTTCTCAGAATAGTACTTGGAACACAGCTACGACTGGCTGAGCACTGATTATTATTTCTACAATACTGAAATAAAACTGAACCCAAACTAGAGGGGCAATTCTAACATCTTTAATCTTATTAGAGTCAAAATATCTAAAATAATAATACAAACAAAAGATTTTAAAAAGCATATGTGGCCAGGTACAGGGCTCACGTCTGTAATCCTAGCACTTTGGGAGGCTGAGGGAGAGGATTGCTTGAGCCCAGGAGTTCAGGATGAGCCTAGGCAACATAGTGAGACCTTGTCTCTACAGAAAATAAAAATTAAAAAATAAGCCCGGTGTGGTGGCATGCACCTATAGTCCTAGCTACTTGGGAGGCTGAGGCGGATGGATTGCCTGAGCCCAGAAAGTGAGCTGTCAACATGCCACTGCACACAAGCCTAGGTCACAGAGTGAGACCCTGACTCACACACAAAAAAGGCATATGTTAATGGTTTGAATGCGTGTTCCTTCTAAAACTCATGTTGGAATTTGGTTGCCACCGTAGTGGTGTCGGGAGGTAAGACATTTGGAGGCAATAGGGTTATGAGGGCTCTGTCCTCATGGGTGGATTAATGCCATTGTAAGTGTGTGAGTTTGGCCTTCTTCTGTCTCTTTGCCCTTCAGCTTTCCTGTTATATAAGGACACAATGTTCCACCCTCTGGGATATGTGTCATTCAAGGTGCCATCTTGGAAGTAGCGACTGGGTTCTTACCAGACACCAAACCTGCCAGTGCTTTGATCTTAGACTTTCCAGTATCCAGAACTATAGGAAATACATTTCTGTTCTTTACAAATTACTCAGTCTCGGGTATTCTGTTACAGCAACAAAAACAGACTAAACAGTATATTTTCTTTGAAAATTCTAATGATCTTGGAACTGGGAGAGAGAAAAAAAAGACCTCTTGCTGGAGAGTAGTGATAAGAATAAAGTTAACTCTTGACTTCCTAGGATGTCAGTAAAACTATAATTGCTGGGAATGTGTATCTGGCTATGTAAATATGTGTAGGAGCCTGCCTTGTCCTGGGAACCTAACCACATGAGGCAATGAATGCAAGCATCATTAACCTCCCACTCGACTCTGGGATGCTGTGGCTTTTCCTTCCTTCACTAGAATTTGTCCACCCTGTGCTTACATCCTGCAGGTCAGACCCTCTGACTGATATAGAGCAACTGTTTCCAATGAAATGCCATTTTTAAGCCCCCTAAAAGTGGGGCAGGGAAATGGGAACAGATGTACTTTCCTCAGGGAAGAGGAGGCCAAGAGGACTCCAAGGCTACACACTTCACTGTCAAAACCACACAAAGTGGGTGCTGCTGCACTCTGTGTGGGTACCTGCCTCCCTGGCTGCGACTGCCTTCTCCTCTACCCTGTTGTCATTTTCTTGCCTTGATGTTCTCTGTGCCCAACCTTCTAATTTTGTGTATATTTGAAATCACAGTTGATTAAAAAAAAAAAAAGACCAGCAGGGAGAGAAGGGGAGTCATTCAAGGAGCCACAGTATGTAGCTCTGAAGTACAGTCATGTATTATATAACAGCGTTTCACTCAACAACAACTGCATATACAATGGTGGTCCCATAAGGTTATAGTATTGTATTTTTCTTATACCTTTTATATGCTTAGATACACTACAATATAAAGTATATATCCACCATTTAAGTATATGTCTACCATATAAGGTCAAAACACCCTTAGCCAATTTCAGCTGACTCTATTTAAGAAAAGTCAAGCAAAATAGATAAACCCACAAGCTTCAATCTGTGTAACAATCTATACTGCCTCCCCGTACGTTTCCCCACTTCTCCTCAAAACAGCCCTTTGGGTTCAGGAGTATTCTTCAAGGACACATAGCATATATTTATTGTCATAGTTTAATAAAATCAAGCAAAGGAAACCAGATATAGAAACTGCTCAAGGAATCACAGCTGAGGGAAGCCTGGTGTCTGCTATTCTTAAAGCAAATAAAATGACAATCAGTAACAAACACCCTCCTCTGAAGAGCACAGCCATGGGTTTCCTGGCAAACACTATTTAAACCGTTTGGATGCCTGGCCACATGTGGTCAAACAGACTTGCGTAGCTGCGTGGCACTTCACCCCCACCCCCCTATAAGTGGGTTCCCTTGACTAGGTGCAGTCTTATTCGGGCTGCTCAAGGCTCATGGTTCGTTACTGCATTGACCCATTTTCCCAGCCTCTGAGATCTGGTAAGCACATGTGGTATCTAAATTTAAATTCATTAAAATGAAATACAATGAAGAATACAGTTCCTTAGCCACACTGGTCACATCTCAAGTATGCAATAGCTACATGTAGCAAGTGTCTACTGTACTGGACAGCACAGCCAGAGAACATGCTTGTCAAGGCAGAAGTTTCCATTGGCCAGTGCTGCCCCAGAGCATGCTCGCCCTCTGGCCCAGAACTTGGGAAGCAAAACCCCTTCCTCTCTCAAAGGGACTTGTCTGGAGTAAAAGAAAGACCGGGAATCTCATGGTCATTCCCACTGCCCTAGGGCATGTGGCTAGGAACCCTTGAGTTTGGTTTTCCAAGTGGGAGAACTGATGCGAACTAAGTACAGGTCTTCACTGACTAACTACAACAATCATTAGGCATTGGCACTTTCTACAAACCAATGCTGTGTCTCAGCACCCCAGCCCAGTTTATCAGAGGCCCAGGAGGAGCCCAAGTTCAGCAAGCACGTTGGAGCATGGACCTGGGGTGTTCTGAATGTTGGTTATGCTAAAACAAAGCCTAGGCAAGAAAAACCTAGAGACACTGGGGACCAGACAGGTAACAGGAAAGCCCTAGGGAGCAAAAATAGTACCTAGTATCAAGTATAGAATCTTGCTCAAATTCAGTATTCAATATTTTTGATGAAAAGTAAGGAAATATTTTTAAATGTGTAGTTCTGTTTAGCTCTCTCTTAGCACACTCTCGCTGAATAAACATCATAATAGATCAAGTCATTTACAAGGGAGTAAACACACCCAAGGGCTCACCACAGTATCCCAGAGTTTAACTCTGTTTGAGCATTTTCTCACATTAAAAATGCTTCCCCAAACAGAGGCTCTGGTGACAAGAATTGAAACAACTGTCTTCAGAGTTGCTAGGGAAAGTTACCAGCTTACTGTGTCCCATATAAGTGAGAGGCCCTCCTGTGGCTCTCTGTACCCATAGAACGAGACCCCGAATCATCTCTAGCATCTTTCTGGTTGTACGTCTGTTGAGGACCCCCTGTGTACAAGGCATTGTGTGTCAGTCACTGAAAGGCCCTGGCCCTGGAGGGACAGTCTAAACATGGCTCTGACAGACAAATGACATATGAGGGAGGACCCAAAAAACATGGAATTCATTTATTTCAAAATTGTGTATTTGCTCTTACATGTTTAAACTTCAGTCACCTTCAATGCACTTTTTCTTTGATGCAATATACTTATCAAGATGCTTTTTCTACTGCTCTAAACAGTTTTTGAACTTTTAGTCTTTTAGTGTTTCTGCCGTTTTTTGTTTCACCTCTTCCACATTGGCAAAATGTTTCCCTTTGAGAACTTTTTTCATCTGGGGAAACAAAAAAAATTTGCTTGGGCAAGATTGGGTGAATAGGGAGGATGGGCATGGGGGAGGGGTCATTGCTGCTTTTGGTAAGAAAAAAAACAAAACAAAAACTGCTGAACACTCAGCACAGTGTGGGCAGGTTTTTTGTGTAAATCACCCATCATGAAATGGACAAACACAGTGAAAGAATCTAAAAAAAAAAATCACTGAACGCAGCCTCTCACAACAATGCTAGCTGGTACATAGATGCTGATGGATTCCAAGAACACTTACCTAGCAAGAAAAGACTGTACTACAAGGGACCTGCCCTCCAAAAAGATAATTCCAAGTTTTTTGAGTCTCCCCTCATACAAAGCACCACAAGCCAGAAGCAAACCCCAGATGCTTTATTGACTCAGGGAGAGAGAAGACTTCCACCAGAGGTAGGCAAGGAGATTTCACAGAGGTGAGAGAAGGTGAGCAGCCCTTGTGGAATGACAGGACATGGACAGGTTTAGAGGAGGAGGTAGACAGGAGCAAAAATACCAGGTATGTTCTAAATGCAGACACAGAAAGGTCTTTTGCCTGGGAGACAATCAACTGTGGGCTGCAAATAAGTCTATGGAGCCAGACAGGTGACAGGCGTGGGGCAGGTTGAGGAGCTATGAAGAGCAATGGGGAGTGTGGCAAACTGGAGAAAGTATGATCCAAGGAAAGACAAAAGGAAGCACGCCATTCCCACTTCCTGTCATGCTTTAGGAATATATACTCAGTGCTGCCAGGGTTTTCTAAATTTTCAGGAAAATAGAAACTTTTAACATAAAAATTCCAGTTTTTTAAAAAGCTGGCTAGCAATTCCTTATAATACCATGTAGAACAAACAAAACCCATGGACCTACAGGTTGCCAGTTTCCCCTCATCCTGAAGAGACTGTAGCCACTGAGGACTCTGGAGCAAGAAAACAAATGACAGAAGGAAGAGTTGACCCACCTGCAGGGCCCAGGGCAACAGGGAGGACAGAGGCTGCCAGAAAGCGGCTACTCATCCAGGTGTGAAGCAACAGGGCTCAAAGGCAAGTCTGGCAGAAATAAAAAGATTTTAAAAGAGCAATACAAGGTGAGGTGGCTTAAGCCTGTAATCCTAGCACTTTGGGAGGCCAAGGCAAGAGGATCACTGGAAGCCAGAAGATAGAGACTAGCCTGGACAACATAGCAAAACTCTATTGCTAAAAAGAAATTTTTTTTTTAATCTGCCAGGCGTGGTGGTGCATGCCTGTAAATCCTAGCTACTCGGGAGGCTGGGGGTGGGAGGATCACCTGAGCCCGAGTTCAAGGCTGCAGTGAGCTTTGATCGCACCACTGCATTCCAGCCTGGGTGGCAAAGCAAGATTCTGTCTCAAAAAAAACAAAAGTGATAAGTAAGGAAGAAAAAAATGGATGAAATTTGGAGATAAACTGGATATTGGATGAGGAAGAAGGAAAAGGTAAAGAAGATCCAGATTGTAAGCCTTATTTGGAGAAAGATGGCAATGACAGGAAGCACATCTGGGACCCAGAGACACTTCACAAACCAACACTCAGGATAAACTTGAGCTGCCACCAGTCCCTTAACCCCAATTCATATGCAGAAGCGTGATTCCCACACTGAACAGTTACACATCACACAGGCACAGACCAGGCCACACATGTATACACCACCTAGGCACATGCTGCACAGGTACAGACCAGGCCACACAGGTATAGGCCAGGCCACACAGGTACATGCTACACAGGCACATGCCACACAGGTACAGGCCAGGCCACATAGGTGCACGCTGCACAGGCACAGGCCACATGGGCACACACCAGGTCATACAGGTACACACTGCATAAGTGCAGGCCACACAGGTACAGGTCACACAAGTACATACTGCAGAACCTGCAGCCAGGCCCACAACAGCTGGGAGTGCAGAACAGGCCACCCATTCATACACACACACAAGCACACACACCGTACCCCCCCCCACACACACTTCTAACTAGTCAGTAAATTTGTACCATGAACCTTGTCAGACATCAAGTCAGCTTTTAAAAAGAATAAAAGCTCACCCCTGTCCACAGAAGAGAAGTGGCAAGCAGGATAGTCAAGCTGAAACTTAACTTGAAGATGGACCACAGTCTAGTTATGAGGCACAGCTTGGCTGCTCCCTGAAAATGACCACACTGATAATTCTCATCAGTCTCTATCTCAAAATAGGGATGGTGAAGGATCGTGGGATTAGACTACTGAACAAATTGTGGCAGCTGAGGGACAGACAGTGGCAACAGGAGCGGGGAGTGGCAAATACCAGCTTATGACCTGTCTAAACATTCATCTGAAAAACAGCCACAGTTTCTCAATAGCTCACTTGTCTATAGGCCTATGAGAGAAAATTGGCATAGGAAGCATATAGAAAGCACTGACTCCTTGGGATTATGTGAACTCTCTATGAAAATATTGATATTCATGTTTTCATTTTAATGACAATCCAAAATAATTCCTGTAAGCAAGCATATTCTAAGAATAGTCTGGATGGCCATCCCATAACCACGTCGTGCCAGGTCACTCTGTGTTTACACATTGGCATCAAGCAGAATTACATTAATTGTCACAGCTAATGAGAAAAAAGCCACAGGGTAAATTTAATATATAAATGATTCATTCACACCAAGTGAAGCCAAGTGCTATCACTCAAAGGACACTGAGCTTCAGAAATCTCTATTTAATTCCTGTGACAAAAGGAATTAAGTCAGCCATCAAAGGTTGTGCATTTGAGTTTCACTGGTTGGGAATTTTATGTTTAATTTTAAAATTTGATGTAATTTTATAATTGAAAGAACCATTAAGTATAAGGAATTTATACCTAGTCTGAAGTGGACCATAGATAAATAATATAATATTGAACGTTTAAATCAGCCTTGGAATCTGCAAGAAATTTTTTCCACTTAAAAAGGAGCCCAACCTACCCTACGGCATGTCATTGCAAAATACCAGAACATTGAGGAGGAAGGGAAGATCCTGGAAACTTTCAGAAGGAAAACAGGTCACACATGAAAGGATAGAGAACTGATGTCAGCAGGCTTCCTGACAGCAACAGAGTGAAGAAACCAAAAGCGAGGTCTCAGAATCTTGAGAAGAAAGAACTCCACCCTCAAGGATTACATCCTCCCTGCTATTGTTTAGATGTGGTTTGACCCTCTCCAGAACTCATGTTGAAATCTGGTCCCCAATATAACAGTGTTGAGAGGTGATGAGACCTTTGAGAAGTGATGAGGTCATGGGACAGAGCCCTCATGAAGGGATGAATGCCATTCTCTTAAGAATGGGTTACTTCTCCTGAGACTGGATTAGTTCTCTCAAGGCTGCTTGTTACAAAGCATGCCGGCTTCCTCCCCTGACTCTTTTTACTCTTGCGGGCTTGCCTTTCCATTTTTCCATCATGCCCTGACGCAGCACAAAGGCTCTCACCAGAAGCCAGCCCAATGTAGCCCCTTGACCTTGGAGTTCCCAGCCTCCAGAACCATAAGGAATACATTTCTTTTTAAAAATAAATTACCCAGTCTGTCGATAATGGACTAAGACACTCCCAAACTATCAATCAAGAGTTAGATTAAAAAAACCATAGATATTTTAAGACATCCAGTCTTACATCTCACTTAGTTACTTCCCATTTGTGGAGAGAGCACCAACAAAACAAATACATTTGATTTTCTTAAATTATCTGTAGCAGTGGCTCCTAAAGGTCATAGAGCACAGCCTAAAATCCAGACTGAGGAGGGTATGAGAAATGCCAGTGTAAAGAACAAGCAGGACAAGTTGGGGAACTGGCAGAGGCATGGATGAGTCTGCTTGATGTGGGCCTAGGGTCCAGCTCCACTGGGCACCCATCTACACAGGCAGCTGGACCACTTAGCAGACTGGGGAAGGATGGCCTCACCTGAGGCCTTCAATGGAGCTCACATGGGTAAACAAATGGCACTATTCCAGATGGGTCTCATGTCACTATTTCCCTAATGCATACTTAAAACTTAACTTGTTGTAAATTAAAAGTTGAACAAATGACTGAAGTTTGCTCAGAGCCAAGCAGCAAGATTCCCCTACAATTCCTTCCTTAGAAAAATCAAAACAGCCTGGCCAAACTTGACTCTATGGTAAAGTGAAGGGATGTTTTAAATACTACAGTGGGTACCCAAAAAATATACACATATATTTTAAGAAAGGAAAAACTGTATTAAAATTGTAATGCTCAATAAGATGAATACAGGTCATGTTTGACTTCTGCAATTATAAGAGGTGCTCAAAGTGGTTACCATCAGCATCAGACCTTTCTGATTATAGCAATTATCTCTTCACATCTCTTAAAATGTGTGTACATTTTTTGATACCCCCAATATTTACAGGAATTACTGTTATTGACACCCAGGAGAGCAGGTCTTGACCCAAATTTATCCCCCTAAGGTTAATTTTGGGGGCGCTGACACATATGTAAATGATAACCGCAGAACAGGGCCCATCCCTGCACCCTATACAGAATACCCTCCATTCCTCCTGCTCATGAAAATACATTACAATGCTAGTGAGCAAGAGTGACATTATTTTACAATATAAAACAAATGCCAGCTCACAGACACAAAGATTCATATTACTGGTCATGTTAGATTATTCTAGAAGTAGGCACGCCTGCATCAGGATCTCGAACACCAGGCAAGCCCATGCAGCACCTATTTACCAAGCACCTACTACCTGCCAGGTACTGTCCTAGATGCCAGGGATGAGGAATGGACAACTGGCAAAAAAACACTTGCTCCCATGGGGAAGGCAGACAATAAGCAAGTTAAGTACAATCTATAGTGTGGTAATGGGTGATAGATATTTTGCAGAAAATTTTGACAGAGGAGAGAAATAGGGAGCAGGAAGGCTTGAATTTTAAATAGGATGGTGACAGGGTAGGGCTCAGTGAATAAGACTTCTGATTAAAGACTTAGCATGGAGGGAAAACAGCAAGTGCCAAGCTATGTCTGAGAAGCTGCAAGGAGCCCAGGGTCACTACAGTGGAGCTGGGATCATGGTGGGGGACAAAGCTGCAGAGACTCAGAGACCCTGATTTGTACCCTGAGCAAGAGAAAAGCCATTGGTGGGTTAGAACCGAGGGGTGAAATGATCTGATTTACCTTTTAAAATGAGGACTCGGCTGCTTTGTAAAGAATGGGCTGCAGGGAGACAAGGGCATCAGCAAAGAGACCACTTAAGAGGCTGCAGAAATAAGCTGGGAAGAAACGACACTGGCTTCGGTGAGGGCGCAGCATGATCTATAACTCTGCTCTTACAAGTGAGTTCTTATCTGGGTCACAGCTAATCCAAACCTCAAAGAACTAACATATCTCAGAAGCTTTACCAGGTACTGCAGTCAGCTGAGACATTTTGCATTTTGCAAGAAGGCAGGTATAGTACAAACCTATTAAGCACAGCAGCAGGCTGGTTTGATGGCAGGTGTGAACTGTTCATGCAGACCAGGCCATGAGGGAGGGCCCTGAGTCCAGGGGGCAACCAGTCCCAGAAGTAAGGAGAGGCTACCTAAACACTGACTAAGCCGAGGCCACGCTGTGTGTGAACAGCAGCAGGGAACAAAGGTGAGGAGGTTTTTCCTAGGTCAGAAACCCACCCACCATGCAGGTTTCCCTTTCCCACTCACCAGGGAGTTTATTCCTCCTCTATAGGGCCACGTGGTTGTCATTAGCACTGCATGGCAGGCCTTCTTCACCCCCCAAATCTCTCTGCTACATTTAGCAATTTATTTTTTTAGCAAATGAATATCTCTGGAGAGACCATCATAACTCTCCAGACAAGGTTGGAACAACCAAAAAAAGACTGCACATCAAGACAGATATGGTGTTCTGTGTCCTGCCCTTGGTCTCAAATGGCTCATGAGGCCACTTCCTTCTGTGATAAGAGGACCCAAGGGAACCTGAATGAACAGAGCACAGAATGGGAATCAAGTGACCAAAACCTTAGTCTTCCCACTATGCCCCAGGTTGCCTTGCTTCTCAGCACAAATGAGACCCTTCGGGTGGGGACAAGTGATAATGTGTCCATGGAGTTGGGAGGGAAGCAGACCCAGGTTTTATTCCATCTCTGCCACTTACAACCTGTGTGAACCGAGACAAGGCAATGGTTCCCCAACCCTTATTTCCTATGCCTGTTAGATAAAATCTGCCATGATCCTGCCCAGGCATGTCACACAAACTCAACAAATGGCAATAGGTCCTCAGTGGGCACTAAGTCAACTGGGTACATCTGATCAGCTGATTTCCCTTTTAAAAAAAATAAACACACAGGTGCTGGGTAAATAAAAACATTTTAAAAATAAGCAATCAATAAATGTTCAACATAAATGCCTCTTCCAGGGAATCTCATACTCCTGCTGCCTTAAAATCCCAAATGAAGACCTAAGATATTACCAACTTGTTCAAAACCATGAGGATTAAATGGGGAGAAAAAAAACTGTAAGCAATGCTCCCCAGATGCAGAGCTTCCTGGAAACAAGAACACTCTGCTCTGCATGGAAACACTAAGCTTGCACAGCTGGTTGTTAACAATGCAGGTTGTTCCTAATTAGGAGTCTGAAAATAACTGACAACCAAGGCAGTTCATAATGATAGCAAGGACAACCTTCTTACCCATGGCATAAGTGAGGATGCTGAGACCATCCCCAAGGTTCTGGATACAGTCCCCAGGTGGCCACCAGCCTCATGCTCACCCTGCTAATTAACGTACAGCATACCTTCCCTCGACACCCTTTGCACCTCATGGCAGCACTTGCCTGGAGGTCCCTCATGGGGAGATGAACACCACATGTGAGCTAGTCTTGGTACTGGTACTGAGCTACAGGCAATGGACAAGGACACTGGGAAAAAATAAAGCAGAGATCTGAAAGAAAGGGCTGGTGTCACCTGAGGAGAAAGAGGCACGTGAGCCTGTCTCTACGAACTCACACTTGGCAATGTCTGGCTTCCTGCTGACTTTGGGATCTGGCCTGAGCTGTCCACACATCCACCTTTATACTGCAAATGCTTGGGGCCAAGCAGAATTCTCATAGGCTGGAGACACTCAAGTTACCTGAAGGTGCATAAAGGCATTAGCAGAAGCCCGGTACAGCCAATTTTTTGAGAGAAGACAGTTCCCCTTTAATATCAAACCTCTCACCACACGGCTTGTGACCAAAATGTCCTGATGGCAATCTGGGGTCACCGTGGTGTTAGATTTCCTAACACAGAACACTAAATCCAGACATTTTCCCACATCCTCTGTCTTGGGTAGGCTGTTAAATCAGCTGTGGTCAAATGTGTTCAGTATTGGCAGCTCCACAGAGAACTGAGAATATGATGTGGAACGGTCGCTAAGAAAAGACTGAAATTGTGAATCGCATCCAAAGGGCAACAGGTGGCAAGTAGGCACATCGCACTTTTGAGTTTAAAAGACTATTGTTTCTGGGTACGGTGGCTCATATGTGTAATCCCAGCTCTTTGGCAGACTCAGGAGGGAGGATCACTTGAGGTTAGAAGTTCAAGACCAGCCTGGGCAACACAGCAAGACCCTGTCTCTACAAAAAAAATAAAAAGTAGCTAAGCATGTATGGCACACGCTTGTAGTACGAGCTACTCGGGAGGCTGAGGTGGGAGGATTGCTTGAGCACAGGAGTTAAGAGCTAAAGTGAGCTATGATTCTGCCACTGCACTCCAGCCTAGCACCATCTCTTAAAAAAAATAAAAATAAAAAAGCTGTTGTTGAAATGATCTATCAAGCCAAAAAAATACATGAAATAAATTTAAATGAAGGAAGACAAGCCGGGCTCGGTGGCTCAGCCTGTAATGCCGCCCTTTGGGAGGCTGAGGTGAGTGGACTGCCTGAGCCCGTGGGTTCGAGACCCACCTGGGCAACTTGGCGAGACCTCACCTTTACAAAAAATTAGCCGGGCGAGGTAGCGTGCGCTTGTAGTTCCAGCTACCTGGAAGGCTGAGGCGGAAGGATTGCCGGAGCCCAGCAGATCGAGGCTGCGGTGGCCGGGAGCAGCCACTGTACTCCAGTCTTAGGTGACAGAGTGAGACTCCAACTAAAAAAAAAAAAAAAAAAAAAAAAAGGGAAGACAACCTGGAAAGCCTTCATATTTTATGATTCCAACCACCGGACATTCTGAAAACAAGACTATGGAGATAGTAAAATGATCAGGCACTGACAGGGAAGGAGGAATAAGCACAAGGCATTTTTAAGGCTAGAAAAATATTCAGTATGATCTTGTAAGCGTAGATACATGTCATCATGCATTGGCCAAAACACAATTAGAGAAAATCTCACACACACACACACAAACCTCATGGAATGTACAAAACAAAGAATGAGCCAGAATAGAAGCTGTGGACTTTAGTTAACAAAAATGCATAAGATGAGCTCATCTGTTGTGACAAAGCAGCCAGGCGTGGTGGCTTACACTTGTAATCCCAGCACTTTGGAAGGCCAAAGCGGGAGAATTGCTTGAGCCCAGGAGTTCGAAACCAGCCTAGGCAACATATCGAGATCTAATCTCTATAAAAAACAATTAAAAATTTAAAAAATTAGCCAGGCATGGTGGTAGGTGCCTGTAGTCCCAGCTACTCGGGACTACAGGCTGAGGCGGGAGGATCGCTTGAGCCAAGGAGGTCAAGGCTGAAGTGAGCCATGATTGTGCTACTGCACTCTAGCCTAGATGACAGAGTGAGACCCCCAACTTAAAAAATAAAAAAAAAAGGACCATGTTAATGAAAGGGGAACCTGGAATGGAGGGAGGGGAAGGGGTAGATGGATGAGAATTCTTTGTACTTTCCACTAATTTTTCTGTAAAAATTAAAATGCTCTAAAAAATAAAGTATATTAATCAAAAAAAAAAAAAAAAAAAAAACCACCACCAAGAGTACAGTTTTGGTGGTGACGGGGAAGGGGAGAGGCTGACCCTCCTGTTACTGGCTGTGCTGATTCTTCTAACAATAGAGGAATATGCCAAAGGTCTCAGGTGTGAGTCACACTATAACAATCAGCAGGGGTCCCCAGCCTCCAGGCTGCAGACCAGCACCAGCCTGTTAGGTGGCTTGCTAGGAACCCAGCTGTACAACAGGAAGTGAGTGGGCGGAGGGCCAGCGAGTGGAGCTCCACTTTCTGTCAGATCAACCGTGGCATTAGATTCTTATAGGAGCACAAATGCCATTGTGAATGACACATGTCAGGGATCTAGGTTGCAGTGCCCCTTATGAGAATTTAATGCCTGATGGTCTTTCCCCCTACCCCCCAACCGGTCCCTGATGCCAGAAAGGTTGGGGGCCACTGATGGTCAGCCAACAGGGGCACATCCAGGTCTTCAGCTCCACCACTGCAATCTGGAAGCTGCTGGAAGGGCACCACAGCGAGACTCCCAGAGAGGGCCCTGCAGGGTTGTCCCAGCAGGAAAGGAGCTGAGAAGGCAGCCAGAGCCTGTTCTATCACAGGAGACTCAAACTTCTCGTTGAGAGGAACCAGGGTTACAGCTGGCAAGACACCAGCCGACGTAAAACCTAAGAACAGCAAGGGCACATGTGAGAGAGGGAGAAGCAAAGCCAGGGTCCTGGAAAGCCTGAGGCAGGGAGGTGAGGGCACCATCTGAGAAGAGCAGACTGGAGTTAGGTAGTGTCTCTTCCACGGTGTCCAGCCTGCGAAGCAGCATTAGGCACAGGGGAGGGATGCAGAGACTAACACAGACTCCAGGCTGGCAAGCCTTGTGGGATGGGATCGGCCCACCAGGGATGTTCTGCATGAGAGTGAAGAACTTGCTAGAATGTTCCTCTCATTTCCTTCCTCCCACCACATAGGAGGGAAGGGAGAGAGGCTCTCATGACTGGTGCAAGGGGCACATGGGAGTCAGAGGGCAGGCCCCTGGGAGTCAGAGGCCATGAGCCCCTTCAACTTTGGTCAAATTCCAGTGTTAGGGAGCAAGGCCCACTGAAAATAAAAAGTCACTTTAACCAAACTGCTATGTGAAATGAGCTGACCAAAGGGCATGCTCTTTTGTAAATTATTACCATAATCATTTACATGTAATGAGTGTTTAGCAACGTGGCTGTACCTAGGATGCCTCACCCCACCCTTTTCTCTCCCTGTCCCCACCTCCAATCCATCACCAAGACCTTAAATGTCTCCTGTGCCTGTGCTTTTGGCACCTACACTGCCCTAAATCAAAGTCAAATTGTCTTTTGACAAAGCATTTACAGGAGCCTCCTAACTTGCTTCCACAAATTCACTCTCATTCCTCCTCCAATAACATTTCTCTAGACAGAATAGCAACTTTAAGTACCCAAATATGTCATTCCCCTGCTTAGGACCCTTGAGTGGCTTCCTACCCCCCAAGACCAAAATTCTTATCATAACCTGCAGGTCACTGCATGCTGGGCTCCCCTCCATTCAATGCCCTATCCCCAGTTCCTGAATTCCAGTTATGCTGGCCTCTTTTGATCCCTTGTCATACCCTTGTTGCTCCCCAGCTAGGCTGCGACAGGACTTTTGCATATGCTGAGAGTGTGTGTGGCACACACTTCTCATTATCTCACATCAGTCATCACTTCCTAAGGTAACATGTTCTTGGCTGTCCTTGTGATAAGGTCAACCTCCCACCCCTGGAAACTTGGTTCATAACACAATGAACCTCTCCTTTGTTGCACTTACCACGCAGTTAAAATTTCACACTTGCCTCCCTAAACTGTAAGTCCGCAGAGCAATGCCTGGCACACAGTAAGCCCTGGATAACCATTTTTTGAATTAAAGAACAACTCTCTGAGGTGGATTATTATCATCTCTATTTACGGGTGGAAGGTCTGAGTATCCTGCCTAATGGGACAGACAGCTTAGTTTCAAACCTGGACAATCAAACCCCAAAACATATGGCCCCTACAACTTATGCATATGCTTTTCAGGATGCAGCACTGCTGGGGAAAAGACTTCTCCCCTTTGATTTCACTGCTTTTTGGAGCAGCAAGGAAGAACAGTAGAGCCCTTCCAGTGGGGCCTGGGGAACCTCCAGGCCAAGGCTGCCACTCCAGGCACCCAGAGCATCAGCAGGAGGCAGCCATCTGGAGCAGGGAGCTCCATGGAAACTTAGGGAATGACAACAGTTTTGAGACACTCAAGAGACCACAACCCCTCTTGGGATAGATATGAGTGGATTCAGGGTATGAGTGAAGACCTGGTGAAAAGGGGTGAGTTTAGGAAGGCGTAACAATTTCTGGAGAGCATGTTAACCCCCCATTGGAGACCTGGGTCTCTCCTCTTGCAAACATGGTGGAGATGGCTGCTTCAAATATTGCTATTCTCTGGACCTATTACAGAGGAGGCCACATCCTCTCACCTGAGGGTGTGGTTGAAGGGAGAGGAGCCAGGAACAGGGCCAAGAGACCAGTCATTGTATCTGCCTCCTCCATCTTCTCCCTACTAGGAACTAGAGTTGGATAGGTTTACCTTAGGGTAAAAAGGAGGGGATTTTCCCATAGAGGCAAGTAATTAAAACCCAGGTATCATGAGGGTAGCTGCAACTTGCCAGTCTCCAAGGTTAAACTAGAATTTATTTATGATCCGATACTCTGGAAAGTTAACTGGCTTTAAATTTTATGTCCTACAATAATTGTTTTTGGTTCTCCTATAAAAGCATTCAAATATTAATGTCAACTGGTTACAAGCATGACACCGAAAATTTAAGGTGTATTTCAATATTAATTTTTACTGGGGTGCTACAAAAGAATCAGTGTGTAAAAAACCAAAACAAAACAAGCCAGGTGTAAAACAAAAGTCATGGAAACGAGTCAGAGTTTCCCTCTTCATTGTTAGTTACCCACTTGGAGAACCTCTTCCCAGAGCATGTCTAACTTAGTCTGTTTGTGCTGCTATAACAAAATACCACAGACTGGGGAATTTATAAAGAATAGAAATTTCTCTCTCACAGTTCTGGAGTCTGGGAGATCAAGGGGTTGGCTGCTGAGGTCCTGGTATCTGCTTCCAAGATGGTGCCATGCTGCTGCATCCTCCAGACAGAAGGATTTTCCGTACGGGAGGAACACTGTGTAGAAGGTGGAAGGGTAGGAGGGCCAAAGGCTGTGTGAAGCCTCTATTATAAGGACCCTAATCTCATTCACAAGGGAAGAGCCCTCGTGGCCTAATCACCTCTTAAATATCTGCCCACCTCTTAATACAATCACACTGGCCATTAAATGCCAACACTTGAGTTTTGGAGAAGACACATTCAAATCACAGCTAAGTCTCAGCTGAAAGCCTGAAGTATTCTTTTTCAAGTTACGATTCACACTCATGAAATAACTGCCTCAAAATCTCCCTGTGAATGTGCAAAAATACAGGTTCCTGGGAACCTCCTAATGCCACTGAATCCTCACATCTAAGAGAAAAGTCAAGAGTCGCTATAGCTGGGAGCCATGGCATTTATATCTGAAAGGTATTGTCTCTGAAGGTATGGAGTTTCTTTTAAGTAAGGAAGGCTACTCCATTACAGATGGTGACAATAAAGAAAGAGAAAGCCATCACTTGTGTGATCTCTGATTTCTGCACCCCTTTTTAGAGAAAACAATCATTTATATTACTTTTACTGACTATCTACTGCCGACTGGGCATGATACTAGGTGTTGAGGATTAAAAGATCTGTGAGATACTAGACCCACACCTGCCATTAGTGGGTGAGACAAAGCTGTCACAAGTAATGGTGAGAGGGGCAGATGGCTGCCATGGGAAGCGACCCAGCTCCCTGGCCAAGGAAGCCAAACCCAGCAGCCTGAGTGCCGGCGGTGCTGCTCGGAGTATGTCAGGGGCACCATTGCCTGGCCACCACTTGACTTTGCTCCTCCTGAGACCCTCTGAGAACAGATGGCATTGCTGAGGTCCCTTCATGTTTCTTGGCCCCTGCTGGCACCTCCATTTCAACAATGAGTCAAGAAAACCATCATCCAAGCTTTTATAATCATCCAGGTCTTAACCACAGGATGCAGCAAGACTGGTGAAAATACCAAGAAGAGGATGTTCTGGGGGACCAGAGCCATGCACACACTCCCTGAGTGAGAGGCAGCTCTCCTCTCCCTGGAGAGGGAGGTCACCTGACCACCGTGTGGCCAGAGCAGGGGCACACAAAGACAGGTCTCCAGGTCCTCCTTCTGTACCATGGCAGACAGGGGGACAGATGTCATAGCCAGATTGTCTCCACATTGGAAAGCAGGGGGATCTTTTTCTCTACCCTGCTTCAACGATCTGGATCCCCACCACCAGCCTTCCCATGGCAGTCTGGAAATGTGCAATTGCCAATTATAAGGCAGCCCTTGAGCTTTAAGGCCACCTGCTCCCTTCTCACTAATCTCCCGGAGCCCAGGCAAGCAGTGAACATTCAATTCAATTCAAACACACATGGCCTCTCCGTGCAAGACAAGAGCCCTCTGGAGCTGGAGATCTGAGGCAGTCTCCTGGGATTGACCAAGGGAGGTAAGAGGCTCACCATTTAACTTCTTAGACAAATGACAGTATCTAGAAAGTCAGTATGTTCACGTAAATTGGACCGACAGCAAGTGCAGTTCAAGTTCAGCAGGCTGGAGCTGAGCCTCCCACACTGGGCTCTTGTTTTTTCCTTCCTCTCCCATGAAAAGACTACCTCGTCCTCCACCTCTCAGAGGTCTGAGGAAGGCAAGGATGGCCATGGTCCTTGCAATCTTCAACTGAGACTCAGTCATCTCCCCAAATCAGGGAACTAAAGAGGTGAAGTGAGAGGTCAGGAGTACTAGCTCATGCCTGTAATCCTAGCATTTTGGGAGGCCAAGACAAGAGAACTTCTTGAGTCCAGGAGTTCAAGACTAGCCTGGGAAGCATAGTGAGACCTCTTCTCTATAAAAAATTTTTTAAAATTAGCCCAGACATCTTCTCTATAAAAAAAAAAAAAAATTAGCCTAGACATCTTCTCTACAAAAAATAAAAAAATTAGCCCAGACATAGTGGCACTCACTATAGTTTCAGCTACTCGGGGGATCATTTGAGCCCAGGAGATCAAGGCTATGGTGGACCTTAATCATCACACTGCACTCCAGCCTAGGCAACAGAGTGAGACCCCAATCAATCAATCAATAAAGGGGTGAAGCAAGCAGCAGCAGTTTGAGCCTTAGGGGTGGGTAGAAGGTTGTTTTTTGAGGGGCTGAGGGAGAGAAAAGGGCAAGTGCATTCCAGCCTTCCTGGTACCTGGGAAGTTCTTGTCTCTCTTCTACAAATGCTGTGGATGCTGATCAGGACAGAGTTTCGCCTTCACAGCAGCCTTGAAGTTTAGACTCCAGGTAAGCAGCATAGAATACAACTCCAGTCGTTAATTTCAAAAACCCAAGTTTTGTTATTCTTAGTCACAAAGTAAGTTTCAACAATTAAGGTGGCAACTCACTCACATCTGTGATTTCTGTGAGTGGAGCAGGCACTCTAATGAGATCGCGAGTCACGGCAAATGGAAAGGGAGAAGGGGGTACCATTCTTTAATTTAAACAAATGAACTGATTGAACTGCACCTTCATTTTTCAGAGGAAAAAAATGGTGGCAAAATACAAAGGGGGAAATTATTTACGCTGAGCGATGTTTTTATTCCCAGAAAGTGGTGTTAAATGATCCAATCTTTCTTCAAAGCTTTATTTATTCTTTCCTGAGCAGGGAACAATTTGGATTGAGGATGAAACACTCAAAATAATCTTGCAGATTAGAAAAAAAAAAGTCCTTGGAAGAGAAATTAGATTCAAGAATCGGAGAATCGGATGTCTTGCTCCTACTCCTACTAAATATTGACATAAAAGAAAGGGGAAACAGAATGTCTCACACCTAGTGGATGCTCCATAATTATCTGCTGAGTGACTGATGAATGATTTACGCTGAGTCCCAATGGCTTTGTGCACTAGCAAGCTTATTCAGTCATTATAAAGGCAGGCAGGTTTATGATTTATGGTTGCCCAGTTGCCCCCATGACCATAAATCCTGGCCTGCTTCTAGGTCATTGCAAGCAGCCCAGGTAGTCTTTAAGCAGGCTTAACAATGGTATTCTCTGTGATTCCCAGCTAAAGGCCTCATGATGCTCTCATTTAGAAAAGGAGTGTGGGGCACAATGGTTCATGCCTGTAATCCCAGCACTTAGGGAGGCTGAGGCGGGAGGATCACTTGAAGCCAGAAGTTTGAGATCAGCCTGGGCAACACAGAACACCCTGTCTCTACAGAAAAAAAAAATTAATTGGCCAGGCATACTAGTATGCACCTGTAGTCCCAGTTGCCCAGGAGGCTGAGATGGGAGATTTGCTTGAACCGAGGAATCTGAGACTAAGGTGAACGGTAACTGTGCCACTGCACTCTATCCTGAGTGACAGAGTGAGACTTTGTCTCTAAATAAATAAATATAACAAATTTTAAAAAAAGAAAGATGGGAGAAATACCAACTAGAACTGGTTTCCATTCTCCATTCACTAAGATAGCTTCTTCAGTCACATAGTGACCAAGTTAAAGAATCTTACATCTTCGATCCTTGGACATACCAGGAAATGGGGCAAAGGCCACTCAGGTTGATCACTGCCCATGACCTGACACTGCATTAGTGCCAGGAGCTTCCTGTCCTCTGGCCTCCCATAGCTCTGTGATCCTCAGCATATTAAAACTCATAGAGACTGGGTACGGTGTTTCAGTTTGGAAAAATGAGAAAGTTTTGGAGAAGGATGCTGGGGACAGTTGCACAAAAATGTGGATGTACTTAGTGAAATGTACACTTAAAAATGGTTAAAATGTTAAAAATTTGTTTTGTATATTTTATTACAATAAAAGTAAAAATGAAACATCAAGGTATGTCTCAGTCAACAACAGCAAACTAAGACAGGAATTGTGTTTCATTTATTTTTGTACCCTCCCCCATACATAGCATGGTATTCAACACACACATACACACATCACAATTTTTTGTTGAGTGAATAAATTGGAGCTCTCCTATGTAAGATGTTTAGTCCCAAAACTACCATAAAACACATTTTCTGGAATTCTCTCTCTCTCTTTTTTTTAAAGGTATAAGGTACAATTCAGCGTATTTTCTGGAATTTTCAAGTTTAGAATAATAGCAACCCATGCAATTGCATCGGTACTTATAACTTCCCCTTGAAATTGACAAATGAATTGGAGACAAAATGGTCAGATAGCTTGTATTAAAAAGCCTCTAACTGGTCCCTGCTCTAGGTATATAAGTAAAATACAAAGGGAAAGTGGACACATATTCTTTTTATAACTCTTGCCTTAATTTATCAGTTCATTTCAGATACAGCCTCCTGGATCAACTATCATATTTATGAACTGGCTCTATCTCACCTTTAATTTCATGTCAATAACTGTATTCAAACACATATAAGTCCTTAAACAAGCACACTTCACCTGTAGTCATTGAGATGCTAAAGAATAGCAAACATTTACCACCAAGCAGTTGAAATAAACAAAACAGGGTCTTAAACTATGCAACAAATTATAAAGAGCCTTTTTTACATTTTACTGCAGGACCAGCACGTCATTTATCATGCTAACAAAGAACAGAACTCTTCATGCTAAATGCTAGGTTGAGTCAAGATTAGTCAGAGGCCAAGGTGATTTCATAAAATGTACAATATTTTAAATGAAACACATTTTATCATTTTAGCATCTTAGTGGTAGACAATCAAAGAGCCCCTCTTTTAATTCAAGCAAAAGAACAAGTTATAATTGACATACAAATTGTGGCAGAACATTATTTGATTCCCTTAACTAAATTACACACACCACTTAAAATCCTGTTTACAGTATCATTTTGTACACACTCCCAAGGGATTAAGCAAACAGGGGTTGCTATACAAAGATAAATCTTGGCTCAAGCTGTGTCCAAATCCTTATCAAGGTTTGAATTCATTGAGGAACCATTTCTTGGGATAAGGGGAAAGTAATAGAATTGGAAGAGGGATTTAGAGACAAAAGGAGATAAGAAAACCATGCCCACATTAGGCATTCAATAAATATCTGCTGAACAAAGGGATGAGAGCCAGAGTAAGGAGGCTTAGGATGGGTGGGTGGGGAGGGAAAGGGCTTAGGAGCCACACCAGATGAATGGCAGAAATGAGAAGGAACTCTTATTTATTTATTATTTACTTATTTAAGTCAAGGTCTTACTCTGGCATGATCACAACCATCACAGCTCACAGCAACCTTGACTTCCTGGGTTCAGGCGATCCTTCCACTGCAGCATCCTGAGTAGCAGGGACTACATGGGTGAGCAACCATGCCTGGTTTTTTTTATTTTTATTTTTTGGTAGAGACAAGATTTTGCTGTTTCACAGGCTGGTCTCAAGCAATTTGCCCGCCTCAGTCTTCCAAAGTACTGGAATTACAGGTGTGAGCCACCACACCTAGCCAAGGTAATGAGCTCTTATCAAGAACAGCTGTTCAGATCAGGCACTGTGGCTCATGCCTGCAATCCAAGCACTTTGGGAGGTCAAGGTGAGAGAATCACTTGAGACCAGGATTAGAGACCAGCCTGGGCAACATAGTGAGACCCTGTTTCTACAAAAATTAAGAAATTAGCCAGGCATGGTGGCACATGCCTGTGGTCCCATCCCAGTTACTTAAGAGGCTGAATAGGGAGAGTCACTTGAGCCCAGGAGTTCAAGGCTGCAGTGAACAGTGATCACATCACCACACTCCAGCCTTGGCCACAGAGAGACACCCTGTCTCTTTAAACAACAACAAAAAATCCAACTGTTCAAAATGCGCTACCTTGCAAGAACATTCTATATCTGAGTGCCCAGCGGAGGCAGATATAGTACCCTGCCTCCTCCAGGTATATGTATCTACCTCCCATCCTTCCCTCTTCCCCTTCTCCTGGCCCTTGCCTTTCATCATGTAGTTTAGCATCTACTTATCACCTACTGTGTGGCAGCCAATTCCATTTTTTCATTTCATGCCTCTTGCCCAGTCTCCCACTTTAGCTGTCTTCTCCTTCACCTTCCTAATCTCTTATTCACTCCTGAAAATTCTTTCGAAAATTCAGACTCTAATACAGACATCTACACACCCCAATTCTAGTGAAGCAAATGTACTTTTTCTTGTTTTCCTTTTTTTTTCCTGAGTAGCGTGGCATTTGGGGACCACAGACATAGCTAGTCTTCTACCTGGTACATCCATCTCTGAGATTTTCCCACATAGGGAGATATCATTGTCTCCTTCTCCTCTTCTCTTTCAGTATTAATTATTGGGCCTGTGCTCTGGAGATGCTGATTAAATAAGCCTGAAATGACTTTTAAAGCTCCCCTGGTGATTCAGATAATCAGTAGGTTTGGGAAACACTGGACTAGCTAACCTCTAAACTTTCTTCTCTTCATGAATCAAAACCCTGCCCCCTATCTCCCAGGAGTAGCCTATACAAAGGATTTCTACTTTGTTGTTAAACAAGACGGTAGGAAAAAGATAACTGGAAAGAGAGATCTGCTCACTCAGAATATTCCAGGACCTGTCTCCCTCCCACTAAAAGGCCAACTACACTGGGCCATGTCATCCTCTAGCATACTCAAGTACAACATGAATAATCTGGCCCAGAACTTGGAGACAATGAAATAACCATGCAGCACAGCCAGCATCCAAATCAAGTCCACGGAATGGATGAGAAATATCAAATGGACCAGCGTAAGCCTGCAGTCAATCAAATCTCAAAGCATGGAATTTCTATGCTTTGGGAGGTCCCTGGAGAGGGCATTCAGTAGTATCCTCATAGGGCAGGGGTCCCCAACCCCCGGGCCTGTTAGGAACCAGACTCACAGCAGGAGGTGAGTGGTGGGCTAGCAGAGCTCCATCTTCTGTCAGATCAGCAGCAGCATTAGATTCTCATAGGTGCTTGAACCATATTGTGAACTGTGGTCATGAGGGATCTAGGTTGCATGCTCCTTATGAGAATCTAATGCCTGATGATTCCCCCACACCCCTGTCATGTGGAAAAACTGTCTTCCATGAAACTGGTTCCTAATGCCAAAAAGGTTGGGGACCACTGCTCTAGGGAGACACTGAGAAACAAACAGAACCAAGGTACTTATTCTCCCACACTGAGTCTGAAAGCTGGCCTCCATGCACATGGTCATCTGCACCTGGAACGCTCTCCTGTCCTCATCTATACCCCCAATCCCAGTTCAGAGACCTCTCTAGTGTCTGAAACCATTTCCTTCTTGAATAGTTGGCAGGTCTTTCTCTCTTTTAAAGTCTCACCTTTGAATTCCATATCAATAACTGTATTCAACATGTATAAGTGCTCAAACAAGCAGACTTCCCCCTTCACTCAGTGAGATGCTGAAGAATAGCAAACATCTACCACCAAGCAGTTCAAATAAAACAGGGCCCATGGCACCTATATAAGGATTTTAAAGAGTAGGTGTCACACACATGTCCCTACTCTCTTACACCATTGTGAACACTCTGAGAGACTACACACATCTGATTTGTGTCCCTTACAATGTTGAGCCTTGTTCTTTGAACATGGTGAATAAAAAAATAAACATTTCGTAAATAAATTTGTTCCACAGATACTTATTGAGTGACTACTATATGCCAGGAACTGTTCTACGTACTGGAAATAGAGTAGGGAACAAAATAGACAGAATCCTTGCCCTCCTGACCCTTAGATATGCAAAATCTGAAAACAAGTGCTGCAGGGAAAAGATGGATACAAGCTAGAAATAAATGCTGTAGGGAAAAGCAGAAAAGGGAGACAGGAGGTATTGATGGTGTTATCTTTTAACAAATTTGACCATGTCAAAAACAGTTCATCCTGGAAGGTTCGCAGAAGGTTTATATGTGAGTAAAGGAGGTGAAGGAGAGAATCATGCAAACACCTAGTGGAAGAATGTTCCAGGTAGAGGGATCAGAAAGCTGCAAAGCCCAGAGGAGGAAGCAGGTGTGGCATGTTCAAAGACTGAGGAGGCCAACATGGGAGGAGAAGAGAGAGTGAAGGGAAAAGAAGCAGATCAGAGAGGTAATGAGGCTGATAAAGTGGGGGTAGAATGTGCGGGCGGTGTAGACCAGTGTAAAGACATATGTACTGTCTATCATTGTTATATCAAACTGAGATATGGCCGGGAGAGCGTTCAAAGATAATTCCCATACTGGAATCCTTACAGACGAACTGCTACCTAGCTTAGATAGGCAAACTGAGAAGCAATTTAGGCATACACTTCAGCAACAATAGCTGAATCTCAGCCAGTCACAGCAGCCAGACTTCAACCACTCCCAGATAGCCAACTGCTCAGACCATGATCAAATGCAGCAAACACTGAGTTGTGACCAATCTAGCTAATGCTGAGCTGAAACCAATGTGGCTGTTTCTGTACATAATTTCCATTTTCTGTAAGTCACTTTTCTTTGCCCATGAATTTGCTCTGACAATGTGACATCCCTGGAGTCTCTCTGAACCTGCTATGATTTTGGGGGCTGCCCAATTCATGAATCATTTTTTTCTTGCTCAATTATATTTAAATTTAATTTGTCTAATGCTTATCTTTTAACAAACTTGACTTGCATTAACAGGATCACTCTAGTATCAGTGTCGAGAATAAGGGGCTAAGGGACAAGAGAGAAAGAAGAGAGAGCAGGTAGGGATTGCAAAAATAATCCAAGTAAGAGAAGTTGGTAATGTGGACCAAAGTAGAGGAGGTCAGACTCTGGGTCTATTTTGAAGGTACAGCCAACTGGATTCACTGAACACAAAATACAGAGAGAAGTTAAGGACAACTTTAAGGATTCTACCCTGAGAAACTCTTAGGATGAGTTACCTCTCCTGAGATACACAAGGTAGGTGGTAAGAGTGGGGGGGAGGGGGGAAGTGGGTGGTGCAGGGCTCAAGATGGAACTGGACTTTGGACATACTAAGGTTGAGCTTCCAGGTGGAGATGTCGAAGAGGCAGTTGGATACATAAGAACAGCTTGGTAAAGGGGTTCAGGCTAGAAATATATCTTTGAGATTCACCAGTATATAGATGATATTTTAAGCCATGAGACTAAGAAGCCCAAAAGATGGCCTGTAGAAAGATAAGAAAAGAGATGACGTGATTTGCCCTGGGTCAGGGGGCTGGGGGGAGTTTCACTAAAACCATCTTTCTTCCCCTTTAACCTGCAATCAGGAATCAAGAACAGACAAAGTGTCTAGAAAGCCTTGCTGAACAGGGACCACCTTGGCCTTCACTTTCCTGTAGATTCCTGGAGTTGGAGGATTGAGAAGGTAGTTACAATCTAGAACAGATTTATGTGACTCAATTCAGAAGAACAGAAAAGTGGGTAGAGGCTATTTGATTCAGTATAGAAACACCCTGGGTCAAGATTCCAAACCATGGTAGTTGGTGCCAAGTTATCTATAGCATTCAAACTTTATTCAGGGGTGCTTGATAATGAATTTTATATTTGTCTGAAGAAAGGTGTCAATGATTCCAAAGGAGAGCAACCCTGGGAAGTGAGGTCAGAAAATGCTACTTCTGAAATTAAAAAAAAAAAAGCAATACTAAAATCATGAGTTTAACTATCACCAGAAAGTCCTCCATCATAAAAGATGACTTGATACTATACTGTAGATGAGACCGGAGTATTTTCCCAATCTTCCGCAGAAGCCCAGAATGCTTTCCAAATTCAATCAAGGACACCCAAGTGTCTTCCTTATCCATTCAAGAGATCAGAATCTCTTCTAAATCAAATAACAGTGGCCCTGAAAAATGGGACTAGGATGTAAATAAAGTCATCAAAGAACAATGAAATCTGCCCTATTACATTATGCCCTCTGTCTGAAGTGGTATTGTGTCAACAGAAACATATTAAGAAGTGAGGAATGGGGGCTGTGGAGTGGTGTCAAATATTTTAAATGTATTGTTATTCATCTGGTGCTTTTGGAAAAATGGATTTCACAGACCCTCAAAGAATGATTTCAGTGATATTCAGAAAAAAGAATTTACAAGAATAATTCCCTTTGTTCTGTTCCCATGCCAATCCAGCTTCTGTTGGACCTGCCTGCCAAGATGGCATGCCCTGAGTAGCCAGAGGGGTCTTTTTACCAGTTCCAAACAAAATTTATGATTTTAGAATATGCTGTATAAACATTTGTCTGACCGTTTAGTTAAGCTATTACCAAAAGAAGATTCACAAAAATAGATTATTTCACCATTAAGCCAACAATACCAGAAGTAGATTAATCTGTTCTAAATTAAAAGCCCTTAATGCTTTAAGTACGTACATATAAAGTTAAATTTTGACCAAACAACAGATTGTGGCAACCCCCTAATAAAATAAAGAGCCCTGATAATAAACAGAATTTTTTCAACAGTGACTGAAACTATGGTAGAATATAATATTCTACTTTTAAAAAATATTGTTGAATTTTCTGTGTGAGTGGAAACTACTGAGAAGGATCAGATTTAAAAGTGATGTCGTTACTCACTGTAAAATAGGTCTTTGGGTTTAAAACAAATATGGCAGAAAGTAATTAGTTGTGGAAATACAAATCATATCAAGAAGTAAAGCATGCAAAAAATAAAACAATGACTAAATCAAGTATAACTTAAAAAAAAAAATCAAACCTGCCCACCTCACACCCCTGCTCCAAAGGCTTCCCACTGAACTTAAAATTCTGGCTCCCTGACTTGGCCTAAAAGGTCCTCCTGATTGAACTCCACCAACTTCTCTTGTTCTACCTTATACTGGACAGCTACTCTGGCCTGGTATACATTTCCTGAGCATTCCCCTCTTTTTAAACTCAGACTCTGACTATTCAGTCTTTGAGCCTGTCACCTCCTGGCCACAGCTGTCCTCTACCTCAGTATCTATGGGTCCTGATCCCTCATTGTCCCTTGGCTTTTCCTACTCTAAGCCACCATGATGTTTATTACCCACTCGACCCCAGAACCCCAGCTCCTGGCAGTGCACAGATGGGCTACTCCCCACAGCTTTATACTTCCTACTCCAGATTTTCAAAATCCAGTTTACTGGGTATGGAGCCCATTCATACAATGACAAGCCCACATATGTCAGTATTAAAGGCCATTGAAACTCCAAACACATGAGGGGGCTCAGCAAAACCCTCCCAAAAAATTGAGTCCACTGAGGAAACTGCCTTCTTATGCAGTCTTCTTTGAGGTCCAGCTCCAAATTACATAGGGCATTTGCTCTTCAGACAGTGAAATTCACTTCAAAGCAGATGGGAAAATTGTTCCTGAGGGTCCTTGAGGACCATACCAAGAGGAAAAGGCTGTTTGTGAAGCTTCCTAGAATTAATATCTTTTTCCCTGACTAAATAAAATTATTAATTATTTAAAATGAGGGTGGAAATGTAGCAAGGAACCATCCTTTTCAGAAGTACCATGAACAATGAGGCAGCACTCCCCTTATCAGTAAAGTCTCTCCGTGGTCATGGTAGCCATTGAGGGCTGTGCATAGATATTTTGGATAGCCTCCTTCCTGGCATAAGGTCCGTGCTTTGCTGCCCCTATGAAGTTAGGTGAGGCCATGGGACTTGTTTTGACAAATGAACTCTGAGGTGAAAGTGATGCTTTTAAGAGCCAGCGGATGCCACTTGTGGCCCTTACCTGGCCTTGTTAATCATGGCCACATGTGTCTACACAGAGCCTCATCAGCCTGGGTCCCTGAATGACAACGAGGACCTCACAACAGCCCACACAAGCTACACAGAATGAGTGAGAATAAGACTTGGCTATTTTAAGCCAATGTGATTTTGGGTCACTCCTGACTGCAACGTGATCTACCCTTTCCTGATTTTCACACTGAGTTGATTGGTTACTGCTTGGTGGAATGATAAGTGATCATTAGGTTCCTGCACAGACAAGGAGACTGCAGAACTATTATACAGAGGTAGCCTTCACTCTGTGGGCCTCTGAGTCCCACAACCAGCGGCAAGGAACCCAGCATCTTCCAGTCAACAGTGACTCACTCATACACACTACTCGGCAGACCCTGGGCTAAGTGCTAAGAAGAATATGGTAGCAGACTATTGCTGGAAATTTCTGTGATTATGTGAGGAGGGTCCCTGTGGCAAGATGAGCCATCTGGAAATCAGTGAGGTAGTTAGCAAGAAAAACAAGTAGCAGACAGATGACAGGAACCTTACTGGAGCAGCTCTGTAAGTTTGTGCGACTTTCATGAGACACTGTTGGTATTTAGAACTGACCACTGCTAGGCACTTTCCTAAGTGCTTCACCAGTATCAAAGCCCTTTGTTCTCACAACCACCCTGTAAGAGAGGCAATGCCCTTGTTGACATTTTACAGATAAGGAAGGAGATACAGAAAGAAGCTGAATACTTAAAGGGCCTACCTCAGAAATTGGGTATGGTTAGTAATAGTCTGGAATTAAAAGAGGGAAAGACCTGTAACAAAATGTGACAGCCAAGAGTCAACAACAGATGGTATGTTTAACTGAAAGAAGGTTCTGGCTGCCCAACCACGAGCATAAAAGGTATGAAGGGGAAATTAATCAATCCCACCCACAATAGATGAATAAAACCACAACCTAATGATCAAGATATCTCAGCCAGGCTATGTGGCTACCCCTGTGTGTCCAGCTTTGTTTGCTCATTCATTCATGAACTCATTCATAAATTTTTTTGGGCACCTGCCATGTGCAAGGTACTGTGTCCTCCACTCTGGGATATGACCCCTAAACAAACTGATGCAATGGTTGCTCTCAGGAACCTATCATTCAAGTGGCGAAGACAGACATACTGGGAGTGAGGGCCCACGGAGGGCAAAACAGAGCTCACTCATCCACATTTTTGGCAGAGAGAAGTTCAATATAAAGTGCTGTCCCCTAAAATGTAAGTACAGTAATGGCATAACACAACCCTATGGCCACAAAGGGGATGGAATGGGGGAGGAGACAACGGGAAGGGTGGCCATATTAACCAGGCAGTGGCTGGATATGCTCATCCAAGGGAAGGCTACAATGATGGAGATAAGAGGCGGCTACAATGATGGAGACAGCCCCTCCATACTACATGTAAGAGTAGCCTCAGCTCAAACAAGATCAGCAAATGCTGAGTCTTCCTATGCTCACATCACACACTACTTGATATACCTGTTCTCCAGGTGAACTCAGATGTGTGACTCTACCTACAAATTAGTTACCAAAGAGCCCACATATTAACTTCTAAATCAATCTATGTCAAAGAAGACAATGACATTTAACCTGCCCAGTTTAGCTCACCAGGTTGTCGCAATTAATCCTTCTTCAAAAGCCAGAAGAATCACTGACTTGCCGGCAAAATGAACTAGACAAAACTTGGGAAATATGTGACCTGTCAAAAAGGAAGCATTACGACATAGCAAGTCTTTGCTGTTTTTCTCAGATGTTTAAAATAAATATGCTTCTAAATATGCATGGACATAAGACCCTTTGTTAATCACTGAAACTTTTCTGTTTCACTTGCTCATCTTAAGAGTTGCCAGTTTGGCAACTTGGGTAGAACCACACTTATATGTTAGGCAGTATATTTGTACTAACTCTTCATGTACTATGACATTTGGAAGCATTTTTATGAGCAGCAAATTTTTCTGATGTCCTAAGACAAAATACATTTATGTTTCATTTGACTTCCTTCTTGTAGAAGTAGAGTCATAAAGTTGAACTTACATATCCATTTTCACCAACTCATTTCCTTTTCATAATTTCAGATCTTACTGTCCTACAGAAAATTCAAGTCAAGCTTAT
Organism: Carlito syrichta; assembly: GCF_000164805.1. NCBI lineage: Eukaryota > Metazoa > Chordata > Mammalia > Primates > Tarsiidae > Carlito > Carlito syrichta. The sequence goes on from NW_007247330.1 coordinate 44,365, forward strand.
GACTAACATCAGCTAAAATTGCTTTCTAATAGTCTAAGATAACTCATTAAAAAAATCATTTCCTTTCAAATATGAAAACTCTAATTTATCACAATAATGAAAGATATAAGCAGCAAACCCAGAGCATTTGTACCATTTGTACAGAACAGGTATTTATGGATTTCTAGCATGTTTCAGTCAATGACAGACTGCATATCAATGATGGTCTTACAAAGTCATAATACCATATTCTTACTGTACTGAATGCTTATGTTGAAGCCTTTATGTTGAAGCCTTAATCTCCAACGTGATGATATTTGAAAGCGAGGTTTTTGGTGGTAATTGGGTCATGGGAGTAAAACCCTCATGAAAGTGATGAGTGTCCTTATAAGAAGAGACCAGGTAGAGATTACCTCTATCTTTCTGCCATGTGAAGATACAGTGAGAAAGTAGCCATCTGCAAACCAGGAACTGGGACCTCAGTAGACACTGAGTCTGTTGGCATCTTGGTCTTGGACATCTCAGCCTCCAGAACTGTGATAAATAAACTTATGTTGTCTACAGGGGCCAGGTGCAGTGGCTCATGCCTGCAATCCCAGCACTTTGGGAGGTTGAGGTGGAAGGATTGCTTGAGGTGAGGAGTTCGAGACCAATGTGGTCAATAGAGTGGAACCTGACTCTACAAAAAAATATTAAAAATTAGGCAAGTGTGATGGCATGTGCCTGTAGTCCCAGCTACTCAGGAGGCTGAGGCAGGAGAATTGCTCGACCCCAGAAAGTCAAGGCTGCAGTGAGCTATGATTCATTGTACCACTGTACTCCAGTCTGAGCGTAAGACCCTATCTCTAAAACATAAATAAATAAGTATTTATGTTGGTTAAGCCACCCAGGCCTTGGCATTTTATTACAGTAGCCTAAACAGACTAAAACAGAGAGGCTGAACAACTTGCCCCAAGGTATGCAAGTTGGAAGTAGGCGGGCCAGATTCAAACCCAGCAGGTATGGATGTAGAGTGTGTATCCTTCACTACACTAACTAAAATTGTTCTGTTGCTGACAATAATCTGAAGATCTGTAAACACCACACCAACTTGGTGAAAATGGCTGAATTTCATCAAATGAATTCAGTCAAATGAATTTCTTTAATAACCTTTACACCCATGCTAGTTAGCTATATCATCACCTTGGCATTTCCAAATAACTAATTCTTATTCCATCATGGAGTCCTATTTCCCACTTCAACTAGCAACTGCTATGGATGAAGAAGAAGGGGATAAACACAGTGCAAAGGATTGACCGCGGAAAGTAATTCCATTGCAAGTCAAATTTGAGAAGCAACGAAAAAGAAAACCTGTCATAGCACCAAATCATCAATAAATCAAGTCACGTCTAATGAAAGATCGTAACAAATACACACAAAAAGCGTGCTGTGTTAGTTAAAAAGTCGACTCACACAGGCAAACCTAACAGCTGAGCTCTGCAGAAGGCACAATTAAGGTAAAGGACAAAGCATCGTACTGTGTTTAGAAACCAGAAGGCTAGGTTCGTTGGTGACGTTTTTTCTAATTAAGGTATATGCAAAAAATACACACACACACACACACACACACACACACACACACACACATACACTAAACCATTATATGCAAGGAGTCCTTTTTTACATGTGAGAAGTGAATTACCTGGGGAACAGTATGTGAAGTACAAGTGAAAAGTCAGGGCAACAGAAAAGAACACTGAGAGTCAGCAGTTAAATATTCAAGACAACATTTGTAAATGTTCTACCAGATGATTAAAATTTCTCCTTTAAGGACAACCTGAATCCTAGAGCAGAGAGGAAGGGAAAATGCCCACCACTGCCCACCCCCTCCCTGAAAAGCACCCTGAAATAATTATAACCTCCAGAGAGACGTTCAATGCCAGAAGAGGCCGGGCTAGGCAACCCTTATCAAGAACACCCCGTAGAATGCCAGCCTTCCCCAAAGCACTCAGTCACTCAGCCATAACAACACGTCACTCCAGACATGGCTCAGCAGCCAGGCTTCCTCCACATTCACACAATCCGAGGTTTCATACTTCTCACACCCACCCCTAGCTGTACTGTTGGGTGACAGTCCTAAATCACTGCCAGATGGCCTTGGTGTCACTGTGATCCTCACATCACGCCCTCTCAGGGAGCTTACATAGATTGCTTCTCCCGTGTCACCCACTGAAGTGACCACAGGAAGGTCCTCAAGACACATGCCCAAAACAGCCCTTCCAAGAAAGGCTTCAACAGCTGTGACGACACTGACATCAGAGCAAACAACAGAAGGCACTTGGGTGAGCTCACGAGATATGTCTACATGTGTCAGGTTCCTTACGCAGCGCTTGATGAAAAGTAAAAATTTCACATCTTACAGTCCAAGGTGCTTACATTTCATTAAAGTACTTTCCCCAAATACAGTCATGTGTAGCTCTGTAACAACTCTTTCATGTAGGTGAACCCAATATTTCCATTTCACAGATGGAGAAGCTGAGTCTCAGAGAGGCAGATTCAGTTATCCGCACACACACAGCTAAACGTGAAGCCAAGATGTGCATGAATCTATACTATTCTGTCTCAAATGTGATAATAGCTAACATTTTTTGAATGCTTCCTATCTACCAGACACTGTGCTAAATGCTTTATTACATGGATCAACTTAATTTCACAACATCCCTTTTGTGATCCCCTTAGGCATACTTTACAGGTGAGAATAGCAAAGAACAGAAAGGCAAAGTAACTTTCCCAAGACCACACAGTCAGTATGTGTAAGACTTGGGACCCAGACTGCTGTCTTTCAGGTTCATTCTGTGCATGGATATTATTCTTCAGTTCTGTTGCAGCTATACTTAGAAAAAAGAGTTATTTTGTGTCATCTATGTGAGAGAGTCATCATAGAAATAATTCTTTTTTTTTAAAATCAGTCCATGAACTAAAGGAAGAGAGTTAACACAATATGGGTGTTTGAGAATTCAGATTCTAATGAAAGGCAAATCTGCAGAGTTAGTTTCCATGTATAAAGACAGGCCCTACAAAAGATCATTAGAAACTACTACGTACACTTGTATGGAAACAAACCTGAAAACCTTAAGGAAATGGAGGACTTTCTGACATCACACAACCTACCTAGGTTGGAACAAGAAGAAATTGAGACCCTAAATAGACCAATAACAATCAAGGAAATCGACTATGTAATAAGAAAACTTCCTACAAAAAAAAAGCCCTGGTCCAGATGGCTTTCCAGCAGAATTCTACAAGACATTCAAGGAGGAGCTGATACCAATCCTACTGAAGGTATTCCAGGCGATTGAAAAAGATGGAACTCTCCCCAAATCATTTTACGAAGCCAACATCACATTGATACCCAAGCCAGGTAAAGATCCAACAAAGAAAGAGAACTACAGGCCAATATCTTTGATGAACATAGATACTAAAATTCTCAACAAGATCCTAGCAAACCGGATTCAGCAATACATCTCAAAAATCATCCACCATGACCAAGTAGGCTTCATTCCTGGGATGCGAGGCTGGTTCAACATTCGTAAAACCATAAATGTAATTAAATACATCAACAGATGTCAAAACAAAAACCACATGATCATATCATTAGATGCAGAAAAAGCTTTGGATAAAATCCAGCACCGCTTCTTGATAAAAACCCTTGAACATCTAGGCATACGGGGAACATACCTCAAAATAGTAAAAGCCATCTATGAGAAACCCACAGCCAGCATACTCCTAAATGGACAAAAATTGGAACCAATTCCCCTGAAAACTGGAACTAGACAAGGATGCCCACTCTCACCCCTCCTGTTCAACATAAGTATTGGAAGTCCTGCCTAGAG
>NW_007247330.1:48232-83221 GCF_000164805.1 Carlito syrichta
GAGGCAATCAGAGGTATTCAAATAGGAAAGAGGAAGTCAAGTTATCTCTCTATGCAGATGATATGATTGTGTACCTTGAAAACCCAAGAGAATCTGTCAAAAGCCTCCTTACATTGATAAAGGCCTTTGGCAAAGTCTCAGGATACAAAATAAATGTACAAAAGACAAACGCATTTCTCTACACCAATAAACAAACAGAAACCCAAATAAAAAACACAATTCCATTCACAATAGCCACAAAAAAAATGAAATACCTTGGCATCTTCCTAACCAGAGATGTGAAAGGCCTTTACAATGAAAATTACAAAACACTGCTCAAAGAAATCAAAGCTGACACGAACAAGTGGAAAAATATTCCATGCTCATGGATAAGAAGAATCAACATTGTGAAGATGTCCATCTTACCTAAGGCAATCTACAAATTCAATGCAATACCCATTAAATTACCAACAACATTCTTCTCAGACCTAGAAAAAACAACACAGGAATTCATATGGAAACACAAACGTCCAAGAATAGCCAGAACAATCCTCAGCAAAAAAAAAACAAAGCAGGTGGTATCACAATACCAGACTTCAAACTTTACTATAAAGCTACAATCATCAAAACAGTTTGGTATTGGTACAGGAACAGGCATATAGATCAATTGAACAGAATTGAGATTCCAGAAGCAAAACCTCAATTTCTCAACCAACTCATCTTCGACAAAGCCCCCACCACCTACCACTGGGGAGAGGAGAACCTATTCAGTAAATGGTGCTGGGAAAATTGGCTGACCACATGCAGAAGATTGAAACAGGACCCCTATCTATCCCCATGCACAAAGGTTAACTCCAAATGGATCAGAGACCTAAATGTAAAACCTCAAACCATAAGAACCTTAGAAAAGGAAGGAAATACTCTCATGGAAATCGGAACTGGCATCCAATTCCTGAGCAAAACCCAAAACCCACAGGACTTAAGAGAGAAGATAGACAAATGGGACCTTATTAAACTGACAAGCTTCTGCAAAGCCAAAGAAACCATCAAGAGAGCAGGGAGACAGCCCACAGACTGGGAAAAAGTATTTGCCAACTCTAGGTCTGACAAAGGCTTAACATCCTGGATCTACAAGGAACTGAAACGTACTGAAAAGAAGAAAACAAACAACCCCATTATAAAATGGGCAAAAGATATGAACAGACACTTCACAAAAGACAACATCCGAGCAGCCAGCAAACACATGAAGAAATGTTCAACCTCACTAATCATCAGGGAGATGCAAATCAAAACCACACTGAGATACCACCTAACTCCAGTCAGAATGGCAATTATCAACAACTCAAAAAATAACAGCTGCCGGAGAGGGTGTGGTGAAAAGGGAACACTTCTACACTGTTGGTGGGAGTGTAAACTAGTGCAACCTCTGTGGAAAGCAGTGTGGCGATTCCTAAAAGCTCTAAAAATCAACCTTTCATATGATCCCGCAATCCCCCTACTGGGAATATACTCTGAAGAACTCAAATCACTCTATAAAAAAGATACCTGCACACGTATGTTTATCGCAGCGTTGTTCACAATAGCAAGAACCTGGAAACAACCATGCTGCCCATCAAAAGAGGACTGGATTAAAAAAATGTGGTACATATACACAATGGAATACTACGCAGCCATAAAAAAGAACAAAGTCATGAATTTCATAGCAACCTGGATGGAACTAGAGTCTATAATACTGAGTGACCTCTCACAGAAACAAAGATCCGAGTATCACATGTTCTCACTCATATAATGAACCTTGAACATCCAATGTAATACTATAAGAAAATGACTGATGGTACTGGGAAACTATGGGGGAGGGGAGATAGGATTAACAGTAGCAAATATCTGTCTGGGGATGGGAAAACACCTCTTATCAACGGGGTGCCTGAATGAAATGTAATTGTACACCTAACAGTGTACAGTTAAGACTGTACCCCACAAAACCATAATAAAAAATATTGATTAATTAAAAAAAAAAAAAAAAAAGACAGGCCCACGTGGCCAGGTCCCCAGGCCTAGACATATCCTGGACACTTCACACCTGGGCCATCTGCTGCCCTAACTTTGAAGATGAAGGTTTTGCAGCTCCCAGTCTTTTTTCTCCCTGGGTCTCCCCAACGCCACCCCAGTCTGGTTCCAATCTCAGGACAGGCAGACATCACAGGCCTCCCTTCCTCCCAGGAGGAAGTGGTTGTAAAGTATTTTAGGAAGAAGAGCAGAGCTTTGCAAACACTTCTCTGCTCACAAGGCTGGGGAGTGTCTAGAGAGCTAACAAGCACAGCTGCCTTCTTTCCCTAGAGAGCACCCTTTGCCTTCAGCGTCTGTCTATGTGCTGAGTAGGCCATCCAAGAGCTACACAGACCTCATTGTCCCTCCTTCCCTGCGGATGAAGAAATCGGTCACCTGTGAGATTTGAAAATCCACACATCCAAGAGTACACCTAGATGATTCCTATTCTTCCCAACCCAAGATCAAATCTATCTCTTCACCTTGGATTATCATTTCCATTTTAGCAATAAAATAACCAAGAATGTAAAGACCCTCTACAGTATTTCTGATATAATACTTTGTGTTATCATGATAATTTTTGAAAGTTGGGAGTAGATTGTATCTTTCACAACCCCAAAAAACAAAAGAAGACACAAAGCAGTTGAGGCTATGCTTAAGCTAGAGATAATAATCATCTCTTTGGTGGAGACACTTCTGGTGGGCTTATAAATCAACTATACTGGCTTCACTTAAAAATTGAAGAATTGAACTTCAAGGATTGGACCTGCATATTAAGAAAATAATAAATCTCCACATGCTGTGACCATCCTCTTTGATCACACCCCAGAGTTCGGTGACATTCTCTGGTTGGTTCTACTCCTCAGTTGGCCCTTAGAGGCAGCTTCCACTGTCCTCAGGGCCCCCATGACAGATTCCTCTGTCTGCACTTGGGGTTCCCTCCAGCCTCTTACACAGGCTGGGTTGTGAGACGGACCAGTTGAACCTCTAGGTCCAGACCTCCCACCACAACTCCCAGGAAGGCCTGAGAAAGGTCACAGTAAACCCTGCCAACATGGTGCCAGCAACTGACCATAAAATACAGTCATCCTGGGAAGGTACAAATGATAAGAGCAAGGCTCTGTGCTAAGGGCCTCATGGTAGTTGCATGCAAGGTGAGGGCCACTCTCTTCTCCAGGAGACACATGCACAATCCCTGTGGGAGGCTGTAGTCATGACACACAACCTTCTAAATAGCACATTCACGAGCAAGGTAAAACATTAACAAGTGAACAGCTGGGCAATGTTATACCACAATGAGGCTAATGGCACAGTAATGAAGGAAAACTCATAAAACACAGGGAAGTCCTTCTTTCTCTGCTAAAGATGGGGACTCAGGTGATGGGTCTGTCCTGGCCTACTGGGAACATCACTGAGGTTTTGCTGCATATTCAATTGACCCAGATAAAATAGCTTACCCTCTACTCTCTGCCTCCCTGACATCTGTCCCGAGTTGAACTCAGGACCTCACAGGGTGCTACATCAAACTGATCTCCAAAAAGAACATGGGGTTGAGGGACTTTGGGTACAGCAAGGAGCAAAAGAAAGCAATGATTCAGGGCTGCTCATGTATTTGCACCCTACAGATATGTATGTGCCTAACCCTACTGGGGAGAGAAAGATGGAGAAGGATGGAAAGGGGAAAAGGAAGGTAAAGCTATTCTCGACATCACTGGAGCCATACAGAAGCTCCATGTCCCCCAAAGCCAGGTCCTAGAATGCATGACACATGATCATTCCTTCCCACCCTCTGCTGTCAATAGATAGGTTCCAGCCTCGGTCACACTGGCAAGGATTTTCAGTTCTTATCTACCAAGATAGCTCCCTTCCTAATATAAACCTAGCCCTAGTGCTCACTCCATTAAGTGAGACCCATATACAGGTCTGAAACTATCACTTCATTTTTCCTGCTTCTCTCCAGATCCTTTCACAGAAACAACAGTTAGAGAAGGGGTATACCTTAGTTTTTTGGAGTTGTCAAGGGCATCTCTCCTTTCAGCTGGACACACAGTGTAGAGATGGCCTCTGCCCCTTTCACTGAGTACAAAGACAGGCTTAATGTGCTTGGAGGGCAGTTCAGTGTCAAAAACATCTATCACAAAGCTACCCAGTAAGACATCTGTCAGGAACTAGGGTCAGGTTGGCAGACTAGAAACATGGATATTAGGCTTTCTGGTAGAGGGAAAGCAGCAAACAGGATGTGGAGTCAGGAACATGGGCAGGAAGCCTAAAGGTAGAGAGAGAGGAGTGCACCAGCACGTAGAGTAAGGCCAGATCACATGGTGGGTGGGACCAGTCCCAAATAATTAGCTGTTCCTAGTGATCTCTCATCCTACTTCCCTGAGTGACCTCAACTGAATAAAACACACCTCCTTTTCCATAGGATGCTCCCCACAATGATCAGGATTCTTCTGTTTAAAACCACTCATTGGCCAGACTCGGTGGCTCAGCCTGTAATCTCAGCACCTTGGGAGATCGAGGCGAGTGGATTGCCTTAGCCCACTGGATCAAAATCAGCCTGGGCAACTTGGTGAGACTTCGCGACAAAAAATCAAAAATTAGCTGGGTGTGGTAGCGTACACCTGTAGTTCCAGCTACTCGGAAGGTTGAGGCAGAAGGATTTCCGGAGCCCAGCAAGTTGAGACTGTGGTGGCCGGGAGCATGCCACTGCACTCCAGCCTGAGTGACAGAGTGAGACTCCAACTAAAAAAACAAAAAACCCACTCATTAAGTACTCTGCTAAACCCAGACACCTGCAGCAATGGTGGAAAACTGCCCTTCTGTGGGCTAACAATGCTTAAAGAAAAACCTCACTTCTGTGATCTGCAAGGGATTTGTTTGAATGTGGACAACATGAAGATGATAATAAAACTCTACCAACCCCAGAGACACCAGTCCATGAATCCACTAAAATATCAGTAGAAAGATACAGATCATGAATCAGACTAAGCAAATCCTTCAGACAAACTAAGGAATTCTCACAGTTATTGGACCCTGAACCTATCTGTTATTTTAAATAAGACAGCAATAGGACGTTGCCTCTCTGTGGTCTCTTTGACACTAAGACATACAAAGAAGGGGAAAGTTCAGTTTAATCCAAAAAATATTGCCTGGAATCAGGAAATAAGATGAGATAGTTGCCAAGGAAGTCAGACACAAATTGGACCATGGGCATCCTGCCTCCCACTGGATTTGTAGAAGCAATGATCAGCTTAGTTATTCAAAGAAGCCATGAACACTCCAGTAGAGAGGAAGATGGGAATCCCCCCAGGGCTGGCCTGCCAGGATCAGCTTGCAGGGCCAGCTACAAGCCTTGCCCGGGTTCCACCTCTAGTGCCCCACATTCCACTCCCCACCTAATGGTGCTCACTGGGTCCCTCCTGTTCACTCCAGTTATAAGAACTCCTCCCCCCACAAAAGGCAGGTAATTTGTCAAGAAACAACCCCCCAAGAAAGGGAAAAGAACTCCACCATGTAAGTCCAGTGTTCTAAATGCCCCCAGCAGAGTTTCGAATTATTTAGTAATTTATGACTTAGGTGTGGCAAGTTTAGAGATCCTGTTACCAAAGACAGAACTTCAGAAGATGTTCAGAGCCCTCTATAGCAAATAAGACTAGCCAACCAAACAGTGTTATAAACCACTACAGACATGCTGCACTTGCGGTTCAAACTGCATTTTCCTGTCGTTTCTCAGGCCAGGCTGGAGTATGACATCCAGGTTTTATTTTAACCAGTTCTGCTGAGAAAACACCATCCCTAAACCTAGCACAGTCAAAAGCCATGGGTATGTTACCCAATAACACATGGTAGATGCTGTAATGATTAAGCCTTTGACCCAAAGTACACAAAGTAAGAGTTCTGGTAATTACCTTTCCTCCTTACCCAGGTGGACCAAACCACCGCTGGGGAAATGTCACCAAATAACTTCCTTGCATTTAGAAATGTCCTTACCAGCTCCATACTCGGGAGCTCACCATTATTTGTGCATTTTATTGTTAAGGAAATATTTTACAAAGGAAATGACCAATCACTCATAAAGAACAGAGGTAAATATTTATAAAGACTCACAATATTAACGAACTTTCTCCAAAACATATTCAGCACATCAAAGTTATGTATCCCTAGTAATGGCCACCGTAACTTCAAAAAAAAAAAAAAAAAAAAAAAAAAAAAAGAGTTGAGTTCTGAGTCTGTGTGTGACTTCTATAGGCAAAGACCCCACTGCAGTAGATCCAGGAGACCTGCCCACTCTACTACCTTCTCTGTAGCTCTCAGTAAGCTACTGAGCCTCTCTCTGCCTGGTTTCCATCTTTAAATGGGATCAGAAAGTGCACCCACCTCACAGGTTTGTTAAGAGAATGAAGTGAGTTACTGTCAGCAAAGTTCTCAGAATAGCGCCCAGCACGTAATAACCACTACATGAGCTACTATTACTGTTGTTGTTATTTTTGACATAGCAGCTTCATAAACAATGTCCAAGTCAATTGATAGTATGTTTCAAATAGAATGAGGCCAAAAAAGAAGCATCCTCTTCACTTTTTACTGTCAAATGAACTTCCAGGAAATCACTCTTGTTTCAAAACATACTCGTTGAACATGGAATATCTTCCAGGATTTTTGAAGGACTTGATCTTTTAAAAACCACAGAATCATGTTGTACACTGCAAATATATACAATTTTTATTTGTCAATTACACCTTAAAGCTGGGGCAAGGGGAGAAACAACATACTAAGTACATTGATTTCAGCCTAAAACAAAAGACATCATGGAGATGGGATTTCAGTTAGGCTTCAGAGGATGGACAGGAGTCTGAGAAAGAGGAAGGCTTGAAGAAAGGGATACTGGGAACAGTATGAGCGGAACTCATGGGGCTTTCTTGACTTTGAGACGAGAGAGTGGGGTGGGTAAGAATCCCAGGTCTGCAGTCTGATATACCTCAGTGGCTCCCACATATGAGCTGGGTGACCATGTACCAATTACACAAACCTCTCTGTGCCTCAGTTTCTTAGCCGTTGCCTCTCCTAGGCACTATTGTGAAGACAGAATAGGATGAAGTACATGAGAAGAACCAGGCATCATTAGGTATAGTGCGGTGTTAAGGTCCCTCTGTCTGCCAAGAGCTACATCTGCCTGCAGAAGGGGGTTGAAATTGGAAATGGTGCAAGACAATGTTGCAAAGTAAGAAGGGAGGGCTGTAGTGAACTCAGATTTCATCTAGGGAGAGATTTGAGCCACCTAAGAAGGAGCATTCCATGATGGTTTGCCCAGCAGCTCTGAGCACCCAGCAATAAGGCAGAAGACTCTGGGGATGGGCATCCAAGGACAATGTGCCAGAGTCTTGCTGTGAGTAGTAAGAACTCAGTCCAGGCAGGCACCTGTCATAGGGATGGAGAAAAGGGTGGATGCAAGGGATTGAATTTGGTGGCCCTAAGAGTGGGTAGAAAATGGGAGGAGTTAAAAACAAACTACTAAATGCAATGCGGTATCCTGGAATAAGTTCTGGAAGAGAAAAAAGGTATTAGTGGAAAAACTGGGGACATCTGAATAAAGACTGTCATTTAGCTATGTTGTACTATTGCCGATGTCTTAGTTTTGAGAAATATACAAGATGGTAGAAAATGTCAACATTGGAAGAAGCTGGGCAAACAGTAAATGGGAAAATTCTATACTATCTTTGCAAACCTTCTGGAAATCTAAAATTATTTTTAAAAACTCCAGGTCTTTTTGGGTGATTTATCACATCATCAATAAAGAGTAAGGCCAGAGTGAGTGCCAGTTTGAAGTTAAGGTGGTGAGTTGACTGAGCGACATAGAAGGCAACTTGGCTGACGGAAAGACCAAGGAGATGCCCAAACCTTGACTGTTAAGCCCGACCTCATAACCCACATCCAGTCAAGTGACTCCTGACTTGCCTGGACAAATCTGTCCTCAGGGAGGCAGAGTGGCTCAGTGTCCTCTCATGTTACCATGCTCTCATTTTTCATCCCCAGCCATCTCCGCACCCCAGTTATAGCACCCTTCACACCCCTTGCTTCCTCTTACAGCAATTCTGCCCACCAAGCAAGGTGTCAGATGGCATTTCCAAAGAACTTTCTCTTCAGGCTTTTTTTTCTTTTAATTCAAGGCCTATAATAAGCCAAAGCTTCATAAGAAAAGAAAAAATATCTATAACATCAGCTCTTAAGAGTTCAAATTGAGAATAATCACACAGCTAGTGAGCCGCAGAGCTGGGGGCTGTCCTCTATGTCTTCCCACGGCATCACGGGGCCTGACACAGCAGGCCAGGAATGGTCGAATGCATTAACAAACACACTAAAAAATGCAGCTTTACAAAAGAGCTTCACCTTGCCATAGAAGCACCAATGCTAAGAAGGGTTAGAAAGATCTTCTTGAAAACTTTCTAGGTTGTCAAATTGTCTATAGCAATTTGAACCATTAGTTCTGAATGTCAAAGTACAATATAATGAATATATATGTTATCTATAAACCATATAATGAATGTCCTTTATAGATGGGTGATGAATCAGTAAAATAAACCCTACAGCAAAAAAAGGAGATATTCTGAACAGCTACCACATGAGTGCTAATAAACTTTTGTTGGTTTTACCTAATGACATGGTTTTGTGGTCTTTAAATTCATCCCTACTTAAATAAAACGTGCTAAATTATGAAATCAGAAATTGAGTTGTTTACATGAGAATAAAATCAGAGAGGAAGAAGAGAAAGAGATTAAATTCCAGTCCTGGTTTGCAGCCTGAAGAATGTCCCTTAGCTTTCAAATGTGTACGTCAATCACGGATTCTGTATTGGGACACGAGAAATCTGAGCTGCAGGAGTCCTGGAATATCCTTTTACCAGACTATAGAAGGAATCGATGTGGCAGGCGGAGAGGTCAGAAGAGAAGATCTCTGGGGTCCCTTTTAACTGTGAGCTTCTGGGATTCTCTTATAATAGAGTTTAGATTGGCATTATGCTCAAATAAAATTACAAAGAATCTTTCAACTATAAGATATTAGGTATGTGCAATGGAGTGCGGGAACTGGCTTGTACCAGCCCATAGGAGACCACTCCGTTAGATTTTCAGGAATTTTACAAGCTAACTGTCAAACACAATAATCAGAGGATTTTCAGGTCAGTGAAACTACTCTGTATGATATGCCATGGTGGATACATGTCATTATACATTTGTCCAAAGCCATAGAATGCACAACACCAAGAGTGAAACCTGATGTAAACTATGCACTCTGGGTGATAATGGCTGTCAGTGTAAGTTCATTGATCATAACAAATGGACCACTCTGGTGTGGAATTTTGGTAGTGGGGGAGGCTGTGCATGTGGTGACAGGGAGTACATGGAAAATATGCCTTCCTCTAAATTTTGTGTGACTCTAAAAGTGTCTTTAAAAAATTAAAATCTTTTTTATGTATTTTGAAAAAACATGCTAAATAAAGGTAAAGTTTCATAGCACTATACAATAATGAGACCATCTTACTTCCCAAATTCTTTATCATGAAAATATTCCTCACCATGACCTTCAAGGCTCTCTCTGTTTTCTATCTCGTCTCCTATTACTCTTCTCACTCATTTCACTAGAATGTAAAGCCCAGAAGGAAGAAAAGTGATTTTTGTCTCTTTTGTTTGCTTCTGTAGTATGGATGCTTAAAAGGTATGTAGTACATGACAAAAGTATGCCCATAATTTTTTTGTTCTTTCTTGTGTGACAGGTTATACTTCTAATACTGGCTTCAACAATATTTCCCATTCATTCCACTTCCCTTTCTCACAAGGTAACTTGACATCCCATCCTTGAACTCTGGTTAGAGCTGTGACCAGAACAGAAGGGATACTATGTGACCTCCAAGGCAAAGTCATTGAAAGCAATACAACGTCTTCCTGATTTTCTTGAGAGGTTCACTATAGAACTCAGTCCCCACACTGCCAAGGAAATTGAAATAGTGCGCGGAAAAGCTCGTATACTGAGGAGCTGACACAATGGCCCCTGGCCCTGTTGATGCCCTGAACATAATGAGCAAGTCATGTTGAAAATTGATACTCAAGCCCTAGGATTAGCTAGTCCAACTAATTCCTCATGAAGCAGCGATGAGTCATTCCACTATATGCTACACAAATTACATATTTGTAAACAAAATAAGTAATTATTTTTTAAGCCACTAAGATTTGGAGGAGTTATGTGGCATTGATAGAAAATCTGGCTTCATTCTACCTTTTATTTCTTTCCCATCAGGTCTTTTCATTTCTGATTTTTGTCTGTCTAGAATTTTCTTCACTCAGAAATCATTTGCCTGTGTTCTCACTTTATGCAGGTCTCTGTCACAACACCTTCTCTTTTATTCAGCAATTGGGTTTAGCTGCATGTAACAACAAAAACCTCGTAAAATCCATTATGGAACCAAATATGTTTTTCCTCCGGCCATATATAGAAAAGCCCAAGATAGTTGTATATTGGCATTTGTTCAGCAGTTCAAAGATGTCATGAATGAGCTCCGTTTTATTTTTAATTTTTTTCCTTTCTTCTACCGACATATAAGGAAGTAAGAAAGGACCAAAGTACCCATGCCAAATGAATTAGCTACCACTAAATTATTATTCAGACGTTCCATGCAATGAATCCCATCTTCATCTAATTGTTCAAAATGTGTCATAAGATCATCTCTCACTATAATGGGGGTGGTTTTTTATAAGATCATAAAATATCTTGTCAATAATTTATATTGATTATATATTTAAATGATATATTTGGATTTACTGAGCTAAAAAAAGATATGTAATTAACATTTTTAAAGTTAAATGACATAAACACACAAGTAAATTAGTGACATTAAAAGCAATTTGTTAAATACTCCAAACATCACTTTCCAATGATTTCACCGCATTTTACTATTCTCTGTGCTCCTGAGGGTCTTTATTTATGTCTGCTGTGTCTGAATGAGGGAAGTACAATTCTCTGCTCCTCATTCAGGGACTTCACAATGGCAGTCTGAAGTCAACCACAAAGAGAGGACTCATGCCAGGGAAATCGGCATATGCCACAAGTCAGGGGTTTTTCTCCTGAAAGCCAGTTGTTAAACATTTCCCAGCAGCCCACTGGACATATGTAAACCACAAAGATAAAGAAAAAAAAGAAAACCACATTGTGTAGGAGACGGAAGATGGGGGGCAGAGGAAAGAGAGTAAAAGGGGAAGAGAAAGCAGAAGGGGAAACAGTAAGGGGGGGTTGTGTGGGGGCAAAGGAGAGTGGGAAAGAGGGGGAGATGGAAAAAGGGAGGGAGGAAAGAAAGAGGGAGAAGAGAGGAAGAGGAGGGGGACGGAGGGGAGAAGGGAGACACAGAGAGAAATGGGGAGTTATTTTATTTATTTAGTAACCTGGGGAAAACGGGGTTCTACAAAAGCAAATTATTTCAGATAACCAACATTTAAACTCTGTTTCTGAGAATTTCTCTGAACAGAGTCCTCATGGGCCTGCCTTCTGAAGTAGAGGCTACTACCATAACTCAGTGCTCCCTTAATGACACAGGACATCCCCCCATCCCTGACCCCCTTACTCCCTGTGTTCAGATGTCTTGCAGCCTTGCCTCACAGTGACACCCTCCAGGCTGCAGATAGCCAGAGAGCTCTTTTTGCCTTATACAGTGTCTAAGACGGCTTTGGTCTCCTGAGCTTTTTATAGATTCTGTCTCTTCCTTTACTGTCAGGCTGTCAGCTGTCACTTCTAGACATTCCCCTGGTCCTTATATCTAGCAGCCTAGTTGGTTGCTTCTAAATCTAGTGAACTAAGAAGCCAGACAACCAAACTTGTTAGAATTGTGGTTAAAGTAAGAGCAAACGAGCTCTGTGTGAAACCCTAAGGCTCTCTCTAACAAATAAAGAATGGAACTCTAGAATATCTCTTTAGGCTCTCAAAGCTTCTGCTTTCTTTTAGGTTCTTTGCTGTGTTCCAAATGACTGAGGTGACAGAATTTGTGAATCCAGGTAAGTGAGGTTTCACTAAATATATAAAACATTCAACTGAAGCAAACTGAAAAATGAAGAAAATGAAGACAACATAACAAAGTCCTGTCATGGAAGTCACAGTCAAAAGTACCTGCCACCCTGTTCCCTCAGCAATCTAGTTCCTCTTCCTGAGGTGGACCCAGCTCAAGGCTGCCTCTGTCAGTGGCCTCAAAAGGTTTTGGGGCAGCTGAAACTGGCAGACACAGGCAGTAGAGGACAAGAAGGGCAGGCCGAGGCTGCCCACCTTCCAACAGTTAATGCCTAGGGCTGGCCCCAGCCTGAGGGATCTGTTCAATCCCTGCTACTCCCCGTTCACATTATTGGAAAGAGGAAGGAACGGAGGCCCTGGGACACAAATGCAGGTCCTGGTGTCACCAAGCAAGATGGCGGCCGTAGGAGAGGCCCTCAGGGTTCTTCTGTCCCTTAGTGGGCAGTTACCAGGACCAAGAGCAGCACTTGGGACACGGTCCACTTGCAAGGCAGTCTGATGTAGTGACACTGACAGGATGCCCAGAGTCCACACTAACCTCCTGAAAATGCATGCCTCTAGTTCTCTGAACTTCGGCTTTCATCTGGCACTGAATCTTGAAATTGAGAAAAGTACTAAGTTGCTTGCTGAATTCACTGTAGGAAATACTGCACTTTAAATTTTTTAAATCTCTTTTCCTTTGTAGGATTTTGTTTGTTTCAAAATAGTCTGATAACACTATAAAAGTGCTAATTCTTAACCCTGTTGCCTTTTTACCCAGATTGTCAAGCAAAAAAATTCTAAAACAACTATAACAGAACAATAAAGCTACCCCAGAAATAGAAGGAAATTCCTAAACTTACCCTCCTTGCACTGAGCGTTTAACGTGCAAAGAAACAACAAATGTTCTAAAGTTTAAAATTGGGACTCTGGAAATAATCCCATTATTTCAGTTCTACTTTATGCCTGTCACATAGTAGGCCCATAAAAAAAATACTTATTGGGTGACTGGCTGCATGGTTGAATAGATGCAATACAACCAAATGGATAGTTTGAGGTCAACTGGCCTTCCCTGAGGACTGTGGCCAGCAGGAATGAATTATATTTGGACTTATGGAAGAAATAAAATTAACTAGTCAAAATGAAATACAAGTATCTTTCTTGGAGCTTGAGCTGAGAGATTTTAAATACTTTTGCCTCGAGGCAAGTTCAGACCTGTCTATCAATCAGCTGATATTTATTAAATATTTACAGTGCAGGGGCCATTGCCAGGAAACGGAGATGGAATATAGTCAGTAAGAGAAGAAATCCCCACCCAACATTAAAATACGCTCACTAGAATCTATATAGAGCCACACACATAAGATCACACTGCCATAATAGAATACCATAGTCTAGTGGCTTAAACAGTAGAAATGTATTTCTCACAGTACTATTTCTCACAGTACTAGAAGGTGGAAGTCCAAGATCAAGGTGCCAGCAGAGCCATGTCTGGTAAGGGCCTGTTTTCTGTTTTGCAGATGGCTATCTTCTTGTTGTATCCTCAGATGGTAGAGAACAGAGAGAGCTTTCTCGTATCTTTTATAAGGGCACAGTCCCATTCATGAGTGCTCCATCCTCTTGACCTAATTACCTTCTAAAGTTCCCCTTCTTAATACCATTTACATGGAGGGTTGAATTTCAACATATAAATTTTAGGGGGATATAAACATTCGATCCATAATCACCTGATTTAAGACTACAGTACGGTGGGAGACCATAATCTTTTCAATGAATGGTGCTGGGTCAACTGGATGTCCGAGTGGAAAAAACAATGAATCTTATTCTCTACTTTACACCATACACAAAAATAAATTTCAAATAGATTACAGATCTACATATACAAGGTAAAACAATGAAGCATGTAAAAGATAACACAGGAGAACATTTTCATGGTCTTGGAGCAGACAAGCATTTCTTAAACAAAATGAAAGTGTACCAACTATGAAGTAAAAAACCAACAAATTAGACAATATTAAGATTAAAAAAAGATTAAAAACTTCTGTTCATCAAAAGACACCCTTAAGAGAGTGAAAAAGGCAATTCACAAAGTGGGAGAAAAATACTTAAAGCCTATATTTCTGACAAAGGACTCATGTCCAAAATGTATAATGATCAGTGTCCTGGACATATAAAAGACAGACGGCCCAAATCTAAAATTGGTTGTGTTTTCCTTCAAATGAGCAAAAGAGTTGAATAGGCACTTCACAAAGAGGACACCCAAAAATCCAGTGAAAATATGACAAGGGGCTAGAGTTCATTAGACATCAAGTAAACGTAAATTTAAGCCACAATGCAATACCACTATATAAGTAACTGAAAGCTCAAATGAAAACATCAAAAAATAGCAAGTATAGGTGAGGATGTAAAACAAGTAAAACTTTCATATAGTGCAGTGGGCATGGGGATTGGAACAATTACTTTGGAAAATCATCTGGGAATACCTAGCAAAGCTGAGCATACACATACCCTATAAGCCAGCAATTTCACCATTCTGTATGTAACCCAACAGGAATGCAGATGTATGCTCACCAAAAGACATGTGCAATAATATTCACAGCAGCTCAATTCAGAATAGTCCCAAGCTAGAAACCTCCCAAATGACCATTAACAGAATGGAATAATTTTTTTTAAAAAATTGTAGGATAATCACACATGGACTACTATGGGGCAACTAAAATTAACAAACTCAATGGCATGCAACAATATGGGTGTATCTCACACACCTAATGTTGAACAAATGAAACAGACATAAAAACTTTTAAGAAGACAAAATTAATCAGATGACCTTGGAGGAGGTTGGTGGTGGGTGGGAGGTAATAATGGGAAGTAGGTAAAAGGGGGACTTCTGTAGTGCTGGCAACATTCCATTTCTTAATCTGGAAGGTAATTACATGATAAACTTGACGTGAGAAAGTTCATCAACTTGTATACTTAGTATTTGTGTATACAAATTAAAAGTTTGCTACAATTAAAAGTTTTTAAGGAAATATTCTCCTTCATGACTTCAACACAGTTCTTTCTATTCCTAGTCCCTTTGCCATGTCAGGGTCCATCCTGCCTTGGTCTTTGCATTAACTGAGTCCACTATGAGAAAGCATGTGCCCCAAGGCTTTGCAAAGCTGGTGCGCTCTCTCATTTCTCATCATGTATCTCATCATGCACACGCAGTGAACTTCCTCAGAGAGGCCCGTCCCTGCCTCTCCTGACCACAGTGTCTCATTCTTTATCCTAATGGCATTATTTCTTTCCTAGCACTTCTCACAAGCTAAAACCATGTTGAAGTATTCATGTGTACTTGTTTTTAGAGCACATGGACTTTGTGCTCTGATTCACCGTTGTTTCCCCAACAACTGTATCCCTAGTGCCTAGAAGTACATCTGGCATTTTTACTCAGCTAATTTCAAACTTATATCCACACACAAGTCTGCTCACAAATGTTTATACCACGTTTATTCATGATCATCCAAAACCAGAAGCAACCAGATGAGTGGAAAGACTGTGGCACATTTACACAATGGCATATTATTCAGGCATACAAAGACTTGAGCTGCCAAGTCACAGAGAGACATGGGTGAATCTTGCATGTATATTGCAAAGTGAAAAAAGTTAGTCTGAAAAGACTTTATGTACCATATATCTCAATTATATGATATTCTGAAAAAGGCAAAACTATAGCAATGGTAAAAAGATCTGTGGTTCAAGGGGAAATTGAGAGGGTAGAATAGGTAGAACACAGGAGTTATTTTAGGTGGTATAAATATTCTGTATGCTACTGTAAGGCTGGGTATGTGACACTATGCATTTGACAAAACTCATAGAACTGTACAGTATAAAGAATGAAACTTACTAAATGCAATTTAAAAAAATCATTTAGGAGAGAGGGATATCTTAGGATGAAATGTAGAAAGTGACAAAACAATTTATTTTACAAATATATATGCAACAACGTCACTGAAGAGGATGGGAAAAAAGGTGCTGACCTCAAAGTAACTAGAAATGAGTAGAGTCTGTAATAATGCAAAAGGAACTGCACATAAGTACTGTATTCTAGTTGATAAAGTTGTTTCCCATAGGGACTGGGTAAACAATTCTCATACTGCTTTACATGTGTCCAACAATTGAACAACCGAGGGAATGGGTACAGGTAGTGGGTTTCTCACTGTTGGGTTAGGAGTTTAAATATAGGCAAAGAAAGGAGACTAGAATGATCCATGGGGAGTTCTACAAAATACCTAAACAGTACTCCACAAAACCATCAAGATCATTGAAGGCATGGGAAGTCTGAAAAACTGCGTAGCTTAGAGAAATCTAAGGAGACATGACAACTTAATGTGGTAACCTGGATGGAATACTGGAACAGAAAAATGACAGAATAAGGATTCTCAATAAAAGTACAAACTTAGTTAATGATAATGTATCAATATTGGTTTGTTAATTGTGACAAATGTGTCTTTCTAGTGTAACATGTTACTAATAGGTGAACTCCATTGCAGAATTTGTGGGAACTGTGTATTATCTTTGCAATTTTTCTGTAAATCTAAAAATCATCTAAAAAATTAAGTTTATTAGCTTTTTTTTTTTTAAAGAAAAAAATGCCTGGCAGAGGTAGATGGAACGACTGGTGGATGGACACTGGAGGGAAGGACAGATAGCACACTGCCATGATGGAAGGATGAACAGATGTTGGGATGGATGATGGGAGGACAGTGGATAGAGTGGCTTAGAAAGCGTGGAGCACACAAGACAAAAACTGGAATGGGCACTTGGGATTTAGCAACATGAAGGTCAAGAGCCTTCTTGGTGGAGAAAGACAAGCCATGTAGCAGTGGTTGACAGGATAGCAGAAGCTGACAAAATGGGGACAAAGAATATAAACAATCTTTCCGCCAAATCTGACCAAAAAGAGGTGGAGAAAGGGAGGAAGGGTTTTGTGTGTTTGTGTTCTAGTACTTTATTGAGGTATAATTTACATACCATAAAATGCACAGAACTTTAGTGGACAGTTTGTGACTCTTGGAACAAAGAGATGGCTGACAATACAGAAGTCAGTACCAGCTGGTAGAAGGGGTTATGCTCCAGAACAAAGGCAAAGGGTGATTCGATCTTCCTTTGAACTCTATCTGTCCTGTGGGTGATGGCACTATCCTCACTGGAGACTATCTTTCCAGCCCCCAAAATGAAGACACCAAAAGGGTCTTCCAAAAAATTTTATGACTGTTTGTTCTGAGAAAGGTAAGACTCTAATGTGGACAAATTTACTGGCTTTTTTTTTTTTAATTATTTATTACTTTAAAAAATTTTGCCAGGTGCAGTGGCTCATACCTGTAATCCTAGCACTTTGGAGGGAGAGGTGAGAGGACTGTCTGAGCTCAGGGTTTAGAGACCAGCCTGGGCAACATGGTGAGACCTCATCTCTACAATAAGTAAATAAATAAAAATTAGCTGGGCATGGGGGCACATGCCCATAGTGTCAGCTACTTGGAAGGCTGAAGTGGAGGATCACCTGAGCCCAGAAGATCGAGGCTGCAGTAGCCGGGATCATGCCACTGCACTCCAGCCCGGGTGTCAGAGTGAGACTCCCAACTCAAAAACAAAACAACAAAAAATTTTTTTTTTGTTTTTTGAGTTAGGAGTCTCACTCTGTCACCCAGACTGAAGTGCAATGGCCGCTCCCGGCCACTGGAGCCTCGACCTGCTGGGCTCCAGCGATCCTTCCGCCTCAGCCTTCCACGTAGCTGGAACTACAGGAGCGCGCTACCATGCCTGGTTGATTTACAAAAAAATTAATGCCTATCTTTCTCAAAAAGAGAAGATGGCAAAAAATACCACACAGGTTGTTCTAAACACTGGAAAGCCTTATAGCCAGAGAGAGTTCATGTCCCTTTCTTACCTGTGACTACAGAAAGAGTGGGTTATCCCTCTCCACCTCCTTTAAAAAATAACTTCCTCTCTTATAGAAGAAATACATGTTTGTTGCACAAAACAGATAAGTGAAATTAAAATTTCCCATGCCATTTAAAAAGCACTATTAACAGTTATAATGTATCATTCCAGTCTCTTTTCTAAGCACCTATAAAAGATATCCTATGAAAAAAGATCTTTATCCAGAACACAGGTCTATCTATTATCACCTAACTCAAATGTGATATAGCTTACATTATAGAAAGGTAATTCTCTCAAAGCAACCTAACATTTTTCATTCTAAGTACTGACTAGATTAGTCTATATCCATAAAACCTGGTGTGTGACCAAAATTTGCAATCAGGGCAGAAACTTCATGAGAATTATTCAAAATAAAAACCCCATGAGCCTCTGCTCTCTTTCTGTTCAAAGAACATAGCTTTAATTTGAATATATATTAACAAGGCAGAATTAGTTATAGCAAAAGCACAGTAGATGTTGCTAATGGTGCTTTCATAAATATCCTGGGCTTTTGGGGAGATGGTTTTTCACATTATTAATCCTCAAAACATCCCTGAGAGGGCCAGATCATTTAAAAGGGGAAATTAAAGTCAGCCAAGGATGACGGCTGACAAGCACTCTGTAAATAACAGGGTTAGGTGGGGAAAAAGAGATACCCTGCTTCATCCTTCTAGGCAGACCAAGTCAACTTCCCCCCCAGAGAGATGGGAGGGTCTATCTTAGAAGGTAATGTCTCTGCTATGACTCGAGCATCCCCATCAAAACTCAAGTTGGAACCTTAATTCCCAGTGGAGCAGTATGAGGCAGTAGAACCTGATACTACCCCATGACCCAAACCTGAGAGGTGTTTGGGTCACGGAAGTTCTGCCCTTAAGGACGTGGGTGGTGTGGGTGGCTTGTGCAGTTCTCAGTACAGTGAGTTCTTGCTTTCGTGTGACTTGTTTACTGAGGCAATGGATTAGTCCTCACCAGAGTAGTTTGTAATGAAAGTAGGAACCCCCTGTGTTTTGCCTATTTTCACATGTCCACTTTGACTTTCTGCCACATTGTGAGGCAGCAAGTGGCTCTGAGCAGACACTGGTGCCATGCTTCTTGGACTTCCTAACTCCAGAATCCACACTCCAGAATCATGAACCCAATAAACCCTCTTTTCTTTAAAAATTACCCAGTTGTGGACAGGTTCGGTGGTTCAGCCTGTAATCCCAATATTTTGGGAGGCCGAGGCGATTGGATTGCCTGAGACCACGGATTCGAGACCAGCTCAGGCAATTTGGCAAGGCCTTGTCTCTACCATAGATAAAAAATTAGCCAGGCGCAGTAGCGTGCGCCTGTAGTTCCGGCTACTTGGAAGGTGGAGGTGGAAGGATGACTGAAACCCAGCAGGTTGAGGCTGGAGTGGCCGTGAGTGTGCCACGGCACTCCAGCCTGGGTGACAGAGTGAGACTCCAACTCAAAAAAGAAGTAAACTAAATGAGTAATTAAACAAACAAATAAATAAGTATATAAATTACCCAGTTGCAGGTGTTCTGTTATAGCCACACAAAATAGAGTATGACATCCTCTCAATCAGGGTTTGAAGGATGTGAAAAGAAAGCGTAACCATAACCAGTAGGAAACTCTGAACCGAGACAAACTATTTTCCACCACTATCAAGAAGCCATATTTAGGGACTTTTCTGTTTGTTTTGATTTTGGAAAGTAAGGCCAGAGGGAAGAAGATATTTACAAGCCTGAATTCCTGGAACAGAAGGTTGAGGTCCACTCCTGCCCCATGCTAACTGGGCAGGCCACATTCACTCATGAGCCTTGGAGTCATGAGCATAATAGCCAACATGAGATTTTTTTTTTGAGTCAGGGTCTCACACAGTTGCCCAGGCTGGAGTACAGTGACACAATCATAGTTCATCGCAGCCTTGACCTCCTAGACTCAAGTGATCCTCTTGCATCAGCTTCCTGAAAAGCTAGGACTACAGATATGCACCACCATACCCAGCTAATTCAGAAGTTGTCATGAAAAAAAATTTCGTTTTAATAAAAGTTTTATACATTATCTCATTATTTGCCCTCCTTCACAGTTTATAGTAAGGTGTCCATGGTTAACTAGGGTAAACTAGTTTCTCACTTTGTTCTTTGGAGTGATGCACTAGCTCAGTCTAGGGATGGTTCACTCACTGAATACAGCTCACTATTTCCAAAGTGTTACATGGGATGTTCCCAAGGTTGGAGACATGACTGGCAGTTAAATGTTTTTGGAGTCTCTAACTAGGCAAGGTGATGGCCTTTTTGTTTTTCTAAATACAGACAGGTTTTCATTATCTAAACATCTATCCATATAAATTGCTTCTGGTATAAGATTACTAAATGTTGAAACATCTGAGGTTTGATGAAGAAATGGAACATCTTAGTTTAACAAAAGGCACTTGTCTGGCAGAGCTAGTACATGTTTTTTTTTGTTGTTGTAATATGTGTAGGGTGTTTTCATCATAGCAAGTATAATCAAGTTTTAGCAACAAATCAATGACTCATTTTCTTTTGACTTGTCAGAGAGCTGCCACACCCCAACACAAACATGGGAAAAACCAGTTGACTAATTTGAATTGTTATGTAGAATTTTAGCTCAGAAGAACTAAGCAGAAAAGCCATCTCTGCCCATCTAAAATCTTAACATCTTACCTACTTGATTGAAACAGTTTTGATTCCACTAATATTAGCAGAAATAAATGAAGCAGCCATGTCAGATACACTATTGACGTAAAATATGAGAAAGGTATGAAGAGATGATAGAAGCAGTGAGGACTTGAGGAAAAGCATCCTTTCATATAAGCAAACCAAGTTGTTAAGGGTTTTCCACATTTTGTTTAGAAAAAACACTACTATGCTTCTATCATGTCAAAAGTAATATCTGCTACTTTTAAATATGTAAGATAAAATACACACTTCCCATGGCTTATTTAATAAGGGTGTCTCCAACTTTTAACCTCAAAAGACATCGAGCAAAGAGCCAATTCCATCTAAATGGATAGATGGAAAGCTTAAGAACTCCACTAGCAACTGCTCGTGCAAACGTGGCAACCAAAGAAATAAGTAGCATACCACTGTGATACATACTTGAAAGTTCATGGATTTGAATTTTTCTAAAGAAATGTCTGAATTCTGTAAATGGTTCCTTTAAGAAATAAAGGAATTCTGTAAATTGCTCAACTAAGATGAAGAATGCTTGAAAATATATCAAATAAATTGAACAGAAAAGATTTGCTCAGTGTGTTGGTCAAACATGTTGGAATACATGGAAGTTATCTGGGGGGGAAACATTGAAACTGTATTCATGGTTTCCTGAAGCCAGGGTTTCCTCTTCTTACTGGCAATTGAAACTTGGGCATGTGACTAAGCCCCTCTGAGCTTCAGTATACTCATTTTTAAAATGGGGTGACTACTTACATCATAGAGTATTCATGCAGGTCAAATGAGATTGTCTGATGGTGTTTCATGATTCTACCATTATACAAAGTAAACAAATATTTCAAAGAGCAAGAAATTCTGCTTTCTACCCACTGCCAGAACTGTCCATGAAAAATCTTGATTTCATTTTATCTTGTCATATTAGTTTTAAAACTAATGATAAAGTGACATTCCAGGAATAAATTCTCTGGTGAAAATTAATTTGCTTAATATGGATTTATTCATGCTCTTATTCTTTCTAATTTGTACATTTCACCTTTTACAATTTTACTTCTTAAAGCTGCTGAGATCTTCCCTGTCAGATGCTTGTTTTAAATCTCTACACAAACCTCCCTCACATTAAAACACACACTACCATTAGTAAATTATGAGCTGCCAAAATGAAGAACAAATAATAACTGAAAAGTACTCTCCCAATAGCCAGTATTATAAGTTATATTCTAAAATTTTTAAGTCAAATATATCAGCTCTTCTTAAAGGCTAACCCAATTAAATGCAAAGAAAAAGCAGCTAAAAGTATCTGGGCTGTCAGATTTCAAATTTAACTTGAAAACCAATAGTTGAAGGGAGGTTTTGAAAGGGGAAGAGATGATTTTTTTTAAAAGGCTTCTTCTTAATCTAATCCTTATGTTCCCAGTCCCTACCCAAGTCACATCACACAAGTTATCATGCCCAGTGAAGGATGGATACACTCCCACTTTAGCTATAGGAAATTAGTTACATAAATTAGATGGCCCTTTGGTGAACTAGTATAATCCTTATTTCATATTTGCCTTGAAAGAAAAAAACCGGTGGCTCAGCCTGTAATCCCAGCACTTTGGGAAGCTGAGGTGAGTGGATTGCCGGAGCCCACGGGTTTGAGACCACCCGGGCAACTTGGTGAGACCTCGTCTCTACAAAAAATTGAAAAAATTAGTTTAGCACACCTGTAGTTCTGGCTACTTGGAAGGCTGAGGCGGAAGGATCGCCTGAACCCAGAAGGCCGAGGCTGCGGTGACCAGGAGCATGCCACTGCACTCTAGCCTGGGCAACAGAGTGAGACTCCAACTCAAAAAAAAGAAAAAAAGAAAAAGACACTTCTATTTCTTTTGGTTCTCTTTAATAAATCTCATTTCCCACCTGTATACCTAATCCTGAATTGTACCCCACATCTTTAAAATAAAAAAAAATTAATAAAATAAATAAATAAATAATAAATCTCACTTTCACCACTGCAGGGCCAGCTTTATCATAGCACCTCTGAAGGCTGGAGTTGGAAAGCCCTAGACAACCTCATTTTTTTTCAGATGAGGAAAGAAAAACTAAAAGAGAACTCAATGGTGAAAACGACTTGCCAAGGTCATTGAGCTGGTAAGCAGCAGTCCTACTAGGACAGAGCTCACAGGCCAGAATCCTTCCCGCTACATCACACTGGGAACAGGCAACGTGATTTTATTTCATAGATGCCAACAAAGTTTCCACAGCCACAAAGAATATATCTTTCCCTGCTTTATTCATTCCTGAAACACAGCTAAGAGATTACTTTCTCTTCTTTTTTTTTTTTTTTTTTTTAGTTGGAGTCTCACTCTGGCACTCAGACGGGAGTGCAGTGGCTGCTCCCGGCCACCGCAGCCTCGACCTGCTGGGCTCCGGTGATCCTTCTGCCTCAGCCTTCCAAGTAGCTGGAACTACAGGCGTGCGCTACCACGCCCGGCTAATTTTTTTTTTAATTATTGTAGAGATGAGGTCTCGCCAAGTTGCCCAGGCGGGTCTCGAATCCACAGGCTCAGACAATCCACTCCCCTCGGCCTCCCAAAGTGCTGGGATTACAGGCTGAGCCACCGAACCCAGCTGATTACTTTCTCTTACTTAAGATCTTACTTTCTAGTAAAATGAAAAATAATCAAATTGTCTGTACTAATTTACATTATACTATCAATGAATTTATCATGTCCTTTCCTGAACACAAGCTTTGAGGAAAGGAAGAAGTACACAACTATGTATTAAAAAAGGTGTTGAGTATGTATACTAACACAACTGTGAACAGGACAGTCTCTACTGTAAGAGCTTTCAATCATATGGGACTGGGCACGGTGGCTCACCCCTATAATCCCAGCACTTTGGGAGGCCAAGGCAAGAGGATTGGTTGAGCTCAGGAGTTTGAGATCAGCCTGGGCAACAAAATGAAGACACCATCTTTAAAAAAATACATTAAGTCCTTTCGGCTGGAACCACCATCTTCCAAAATGGCGAACACAAAGGGAAAGAGGAGGGGCACGCAGTACTTGTTCTCCAGGCTATTCAGAAAACATGGAGTTGTTCCTTTGGCCACATACATGCGAATCTACAAAAAAGGTGATATTGTAGACATCAAGGGAATGGGTACTATTCAGAAAGGAATGCCCCACAAATGTTACCATGTCAAGACAGGAAGAGTCTACAACGTCACCCAGCATGCTGTTGGCATTATTGTTAACAAACATGTCAAGGGTAAGATTCTTGCCAAGAGAATTAATGTGTGTATTGAACATATTAAGCACTCGAAGAGTAGAGATAGCTTCCTGAAACGCGTGAAGGAAAATGACCAGAAAAAGAAGGAAGCCAAGGAGAAAGGCACATGGGTTCAGTTGAAGCGCCAGCCTGCTCCACCCAGAGAAGCACACTTTGTGAGAACCAATGGAAAGGAGCCCGAATTTCTGGAACCTATTCCCTATGAATTCATGTCTTAATAGGTGTCAAAAATAAAAGATCTCTGGATCATAGAAATGTTGTCCTCACTGAATGGCAGTGTGGTGTCCCCTTCTCCAGAAAATAAGTTAAATTTTAGTTGTGTTCTAACTCATTGTATAATGTCTTTACCATTCAGCTGTGGTGTTTTTCTAGCTGAAAGATGTATGACTGCTTATTGTACAATAAATATACTCTGGTTAGAAAAAGGCAAAAAAATTACATTAAATAATTTGAAAAATAACAATAATTTATTTTTTTAAATCTTTCAATATTAGGAATCCTCCCCGCCCCCTCATTCTGCCATAATAGGAAGAGTTCCATTACTTTCTCTACTTTTTCTCTTACACAGATTATGGAGTTTTTATTCCCCTTACCTTCCCTATGCAAATAGCTGTTGAATGAACAAAGGAATGAATGAAGGAAAGAAGGAATGAATACTCCAGCCCTCCACAGCTCCTTCCACCTTTGCCCCTAGGATTCTTTCAAAACAGAAAAGTTCTTTTTTGGTCTTTTCTTTTCCCCCTTAACCATAAAGTCCTAGATACTCTAGAGACTAACCTACACTCTAGTCTCTTCTTTTTCTAAGCTTTTACTCGTGGAACAGATTTCCAAAATGCCATTGCTGACTAAGAAAAACCTGGTGAGAATTTATGGGGCCCAACTTTTAAGCACAGGCAGCAATCCGGGCTCTTGTTCTCATTCTATCAAGGCTTGTATGAGCCTGTTGTCCTGAGTCTTATCTACAGATGAAAAGTATTTGCTCTTTCCTTGCACAAGTGTTTCTACTCCCA
Source organism: Carlito syrichta (assembly GCF_000164805.1). NCBI lineage: Eukaryota > Metazoa > Chordata > Mammalia > Primates > Tarsiidae > Carlito > Carlito syrichta. Next base: position 73,200 of record NW_007247330.1, read on the forward strand.
AAAAGATGAACAATTCCTGTGCAAATATAATCAGTTTCTTGGACATGCTGAAAATGTAAACTTAGAGAATGGCAGTCACTTGTGACTCCTTCCTTTGAAAACGTTCATCACCCATGCGTCTGCCTTGTGCCATGACAACTTCCTTTTAGTTCACAGGTTCAAAGAACTTCATAGTTATAATTCATAACCATGAAAAAGAACTATGACTTCAAGTTGACAGAGAAAGAGCAGGTTTCCAACAGAGCCTCCGACAAGGTCTGTAGCTCAAACTCTCCACACCTCAGTTTCTTTACCTACCTTGCAGAGTTACTTCAAGGATTAAATACAATCTCACAAAGGATGGGGCATACAGTAAGAACCTAATAAATGTAGCTGTTGGGAGCTACGACAGCATGGTTAAGTGACTTTGGAATCAATGTGACCTTGGACAAGGACAAGTAACAACTTCTCTGGCCTGTTTCTTCCTCTGTAAAATGAAGAAGTGACGATACCACCATCTGCTTCATAAGGTTATTATGAAGACTGACTGCATGAGATAAAATTTATAAACTCCCTGGTCCTTACCTGAGAGCTGTGTTAGTGCTAGAAGTAGTCATATTAATAGCAGCAATAGTCAAGGGGTGGGGTAGTAGCAGAAGGAACTAAGCTAAAGTGGCCATTGCTGTAATACAGGGGAGAAATCACAGGTGCTGGACTAAGGCAGCAGCAGGGAGAGGTCAGGACTTAGATTCCAGAGCTCTAAGGAGCAAGCATCAACAAGACTTCATGACTACTGGGTGTGCCAGGCAAGGGAAAGGCAGGAGATAAGGATTCCACAAGATTTTTGACTGGGACAACTGAGGATAGCAGCACCTGCCATGTACTGAGGGAACTGAGGAAGAGAAGTATGTTTACAGAGGAAAAGAAGTTTATTTTCAAATCAGTTGAATATGAGGCATCAAAGCAGAGTTGTCCATCTCTGACTAGGTTTGGCATTCAGAAAACAGATCAGGGTTAAACATATGATGGAGTTAGAAGTTGTCAGCATGTGGGCAGAAACTGAAGCCATGGGAATAGTTCTATCATCCAGAAAGAGCACATAGGAGTAAGAAAACAAAACAGAAAAGAGAGCCAGGGCCCAAAGACAGAGCCTGGGAAATTCAACACTGCAGAGGCAGGTGAGAAAGAAAACCCAGAAAGGAGACTAGACTGGAAGAGCAGCAAGAGCAAAGGATGAGACCAGAAGACAGGACGGTCTTCAAAGCTACCAAGTACCAAGGCTTCAAAAGGAAACAGTAAGGAACGCCTAGTTCTGCTGAAGGCCAAATCAGAGAAAGACTCAAATAACTCCCGGGATTGAGATCAAGAAGGTCCTCAGGGAGACCAGTGGAAGTGGACATCAGTCAGTGGTGGATAAAGGAGATGTTGTCATGGGTGGAGAAAGATCTTCTGGAAAAACAGGTAGTAAGGGAAGGAGAAAGACAAGGTGGCAGCCGGTGGTTGAGGGAATGCAGGAAAGAGGAGTGGAAGCTTTCTGTGTGGTAGTGGAGGGTGGTGAGGGTGGTTTTGAACAAAAGAGAAAGACTTCAGTTTGTGTATATGCTGAAATGAAAGGACCAGTGGAAAGGGAGAGGTTGAAACAACAGCCAAGAAAGGAGGGTAAGGAATGGAAGGACTGCCCCCACAGCAAATTTCCTTAACATTGTCCTAAAGAGAAATGAATTAAGTACAGTTTTCTGCTTTCGACAATTTAGAATTATTTCATTCACTGGCTTTTAACATGTTTAATTTATTCCTTAGTACTTTACAGGTAGAGTTTATTATGATTTATTTTTTTAAAGCAGTTTAAAAATTTTTTTTTTTTAAGTTGGAGTCTCACTCTGTCGCCCAGGCTGGAATACAGTGGCATGCTCACAACCACCGCAGCCTCAACCTGCTAGGCTCAGGTGATCTTTCTGCTTCAGCCTTCCAAGAAGCTGGTACTACAGGTGTACACCACCATGCCCAGTTAATTTTTTGATTTATTGTAGAGATGAGGTATCACCAATTTGGCCAGGCTGGTCTCAAATCCCTGAGCTCAGGCAATCCTCTCACCTCCACCTCCCAAAGTGCTGGGATTATAGGCATGAACCACTATACCCAGCAGCAGTTTTGTTTAAAAGCCTATTCTCAAATAATTAAACAAGTGGGGATTCACCAAATAATCCACTAGCCAAGTTTTAAGTGTCTGGAGGGTGGCTGGACTGGTTAGCACAGGAGGAGGCTGGGAGGACACCAGCTGAGCTGGGGGAGATATCAGAGGAGGTGCCTTAGAGAAAGATGGTGAAGGTTTGAAATAACTGAGTGCAAGAGACAGAGCAAACAAAACCACACATCCAAAGACACCACATGGAAAACAAAGCAATCCATGGAAAACAAAGCAATCATGCTTCCTTCCATCTAGAAAGAGAAGATTCTTTGTGAAGTTATGGAGTAGACAAGGGATGCCGGGTGCAGCCAGGTTGTTTGGAAGAAGCAAACATGGACCCGCTGATGAGACTAGCAGACAGAACTCATGTGGCAGAGGCAAGTTGGGAGCAGCAGAAAAGAGAATGGGAGACTCAGGAAAGATTATATTTTCAAAAGACTTCTCTCACTCGAATCTTAAAAATCAATTGGTTAATACACCACCTTTCAACTCCTGTTTGGAGCAAGCAAGTCAATGAAGGAACATGTATTTTTCAATACAGCTGACATAAAACAGTAATGATGCAAGATATGGATTATAGTAACAAAATCATACATCGATCTTTTCCCCATGAACATGTCTATGATAAAGAAACATCACCAACTGATTCAGATACTAAAACATCAATGATTTCTAAACACTTTCTGAACATTGACCCTTTTTTATTCATTCAAACAAAGTCTTAAAGGTTGAAGAATTGTGCTCTACAAGGAATGTATATGTTGAAAAGACAGTTCCTGCCTTCAAACTGTTAAGATCTAACTTTACACATACATGAAACATGAGACTAAGGAAGGTTCTAGGATCAGGAGGAATAATTTAGAGAACATTTGCCCAAGTTCAAGTTCCAACACATATCAACCAACATCCCTGACCCCCACATTCTTCCCCAAATTCTTGCACCAAGTAGATGAGAATACTTTGTTTTCTTCCACCTTTCCCTCTCTCCTCACAACACAGAAAATAAGCAACATTAGTGGCCAGTTATGGCTCCAGTCACAACATTGGCCACATACCTACTATGTTCCAGGAACTATGCTTGGTGTCTCAACATTCAGTTCTCAAAGCAGCCCTGCAAAGGCACTAAGATGAGTGCCCTAAACATACAGAGAAAGTGAGGCTGAGAGAGGTGAAGGAAATTGCCCGATCTCAACCACCTACTGAATGATAGGGCCATGTGTAAGTTCAGGTTCATCTAGTTTGAAAGCATATACTCTTTTGTAACCACAGCCCCTACAGCAAATTTCCCTAACGTTGTTCCAAAGGGAAATGTGTTAAGTACAGTTTTCTACCTTTGGCAATTTAGAATTATTTTATTCACTGACTTTTAACATGTTTAATTTATTCTTTAGTACTTTACAGGTTGAGTTTATGGTGATTTTTTTTAAAAAGCAGTTTTGTTTAAAACCCTATTCTCAAATACTTAAACAAGAAGGGATTCACCAAATAATCCACAAGTCAAGTTCTAAGTGACAGTTTCTACCTTCTCATTGGGGTTTTCATAAAGTAGTAAAGCAGACTAATTTGATGTTAATACAGTGAGAAACTATATGTAAAACAAGGACCTGAAATTAAAAGGATAGGCCTCATCTAGGTACAAGAACAAACCCACTGACAGTGGTGTTCCCATGTGCAATACCAGTTTATTTAGAAGGTACAACAGCGCATCTGTGAAATAGCCAATTATGGGAGTCCACAGAGGTACCAGGCTCTGACTCACCTCAGGAGCAGTACAGGGCAGTGCTTAAGGCGTATCTAACTTCTTAGCCATAGCTCTGCTGCTCTGTTACATCCCAACTGAGGATCCTGGAGCAACTTCTTGACTTCTCTGTGCCTCAGTTTCCCAACCACAAAATGGGGCTATCAAAGGTTGTTACTAGGATTATATGAACCTTGGCTAATACATACGAAGTACTCACTCTACGTCTGCTAACTCAGTTATGTATGTTTAGGTTTCTCTCTTTCTGAAGCAGTATTTTTTTAACTGCAGATCACAACTCATAAATGTGTTATGAAATAAAGGTTGAGAGTCAAAACCAGCATTTTTGGAAAATGAAAGAGAACAGAACATTGTATGTAAACATTAATGAAACCGACACATTGGTTCACATCTGTAATTCCAGCACTTTGGGAGGCTGAAGCAAGAGGACTGCCTGAGCCCAGGGGTTCAAGACCAGCCAGGGCAACTTGGCGAGACCTTGTCTCTACACTAAATCAAAAAAATTAGCTGCGCATGGTGGTGCATGTCTATAGTTCCAGCTACTTGGAAGGCTAAGGCAGAAGGATCACCTGAGCTCAGCAGGTCAAGGTTACAGTGGCCTTGAGTGTACCACTGTACTCCAGCCTAGGCAACAGAGTGAGACTCTGATTCAGCATAATAATAATAATAATAACAATAATAATAAAGTTATATTTTAGATTACTTTTATAATTTTTTTCTTAGTATATTGAGTAATATTAGTGGTGTCTTGTGAATCTGTTTCTACATATTCAGATAATCTGAAGGGTATTTCTTTCTGTGACACCATCTAAAAGTCTTGAAAAACACTGTTTTATAGAATGGGGGTGATGGGGATTCAGGAATGACTGAAAGGTATCACAAGCCAAAAAATACTTTTCAAAAAGCAGACCTCTGAAGCAAAGGAAAAAACCTCCTAAATGCACAATCAGATGACCCAGCACTTGCCCTGGGTACATGAGTCTGTTTATGGCTAGGCTGCTATTGACATTTCCATAATCTGAGCTTAACAACATGCTTTTATTTCCAAAACAAATTGCAATATTGCAAGTACAGATGTTATCTTGATGTTGGGCAAAATTGAAATAATTGATAGAACTTATCTAGTAAGTAATCTTGCAACACTTGTCAGAGTAGATATTATGCAAAGTTTCAAATGCTCTTAAAAACCACCAGGGCTTAGAAGAGATACAAAAATATCTTAAAACAGAAATATTTAAATGTGGATGTAAATTTAACCTAACAGTTCCATTAAAACCAATTCCAAGCTAAAAATTTACCTGTATGAGCTTTCCCATAAGATGAAATGGAAAAGAGCTATAAACACATAAAAATAACCACTTGAGAATCTAATAAATCTAATAAAAAACATTTATCTATGTCTCCAAAAGGCTGTATGATGTGCTGGCTTACAATGCCGCCCTTAGTCTAGGTAAGAGAGGTCATAGCCCTGAGTCCCACTCTTGCTATAACCTGTCTTCCTGAAGACTTCCTGGGACCAACTGAACCCACCTCTCCAAAACCAGGGTTCCTCCACCTGGTTTTAGTCTGTGATTTAGTTTTCTAGAATTCCTTCATCAAATACCAAACATTGGCCGGGCAGAGTGGCTCACACCTGTCATCCCAACCCTTTGGGAATCTGAGACAGGATTGCTTGAGCCCAGGAGTTCAAGACCAGCCTAGACAACACAGTGAGACCTTGTCTCTACAAAAATAAATAAATAAATAATAAGTTAGCCTGGCATGGTGGCGCATGCCTGTAGTCCCAGCTACTTGGGAGGCTAAGGCAGAAGGGTTGCCTGAGTCCAGAGTTTCAGGCTGCTTGATCCTATCACTGCACTCCAGTCTGGGTGACAGAGTGAGACTCTGACTCAAAAAACAAAACAAAAACCCAAATAACAAAGAGTTTCCAGGTATGAATAGACTCCTCCCAGATCTGTCTTTCCTAGGGGAAATTTTTCTACTAGTGTGTGCCAGAGGCATAGTCAAGGGGTGGCAGGTTGTGTTATGAATGGACATGAAAGTGGACACAATGCTAGTCACCAGGTGAGACTGTACTGGGGTGGGAAATGAAAGAGAAGAAATCTGGGCCAGGGGCAGATTCTCCCACCTGCATTCCAGCTCAGAGCTCTGGGAAGTTGATTTTTTTTCCCCCCTGGGGCCTCACTCTGTTACCCAGGCTGGAGTGCAGTGATATAACCATGATTCACCACAGTCTGAAACTCCTGGGCACAGGTGATCCTTCTGCCTCAGCCTTCTGAGTAACTGGACAACAGGCATGCGCCACCACATCTGGCTAATTTTTTGTTGTTGCTGTTGAGACAAAGTCTTGCTACGTTGTCTAGGCCGGTCTCAAGCAATCCACCTGGGTTCAAGTGAGCCACTTGGCCTGACCAGATGTTGAATTTGGAATTCAAAATTCAAACCTAGCCTTCCAGATCATTTTGAAGATACAGTTATCAAGGTTGGTGCAAAGTACAAATTTTATATAAATACCTGTTCATTTAATTCATAAGTTTTAAGTATTTAGACATATGCTATATGAGCCTCTATCTGTTTTCTTACAAGGGACCTCGCCAAGTTACAGGTCAGCCTAGTGGTTAGGCAAGGATTCAGAGTCTAGCCTGGGTTCATATTCCCTCCTCACCTCACCAGCTATGTCAGCTTAAGGAAGCCTCTTAATCTTTTCTGAGTCTCCAGTTTCTCATTTACTTGTAAAACAAGGATAATGAGAGCATCCTCTTTATAGGGTTGTTTTGAAGACTAATTTAATTAGTTCATAGAAAGTACCTAGAACAGCACCTAGTACACAAATGTTGTTATTCTCCACACAAAACTGCTTGGTCCAAGATGAAAGGATTGCCTGAGCCCAGGGGTTTGAGAATAGCCTGGGCAACATGATGAGACCTCATCTATACAATAAATTTTAAGAAATTAGATTGGTGTGATGGCATGTGCCTGTAGTTCCAGCTACTTGAAAGGCCAAAGGATCACCTGAGCCCAGCAGGTTGAGGCTGCGATGACTGTGAGCGTGCCTCTGCACTCCAGCCTGGGCAACAGTGAGATTCTAACTCAAAAAAACAAAAACAAAAACAAAACAAAACTGCTTGGCCATTGCATACTTCTAGATCATACCATAGCTAGGAAGTTGTTCTGTATATTTCTTCTTTCCTATTGCTCTCTAATTTTAATTATCTTGCTTTATGCCCCTCCAAAAGATAGTTATTCCCTATTCGGAAAAAGATAAGTCATCTAAGTGTTGACCTGCCTGGTACAAGTTCTTCTGAAATTATATTTGTTCATCTTCTTCCCCAGCTCAGCAGATACAAGTAACTCAGGCCTTTGGCTGGTTGGAAGTTTGAAGTCTGGCAAATTGGTTTTCTGTGTCAATTTCATACCATAAACGTTTGAAAACATTACCAATTTTAAGTGTAGAAAGGACACTAACCTTCACGTGCATCAGGCTCAGAGCTCTAAGCCAGGGTAGGTCCCTCTTAACTCACACACCAGAGGTTGAAATACTTGAAGCTATCCACAAAGAAAGGCTACCAGACAAGAGAAACTAATGCTAAAAATAGAGCCCTACCAGTAGAGAAATAAATGGGAAAAAGCAATCCTTCCTCTGGCTACTTATTTGTCCACACATTTCTTCATTATTAGATGGAGGTATACTATCAGCATAGTAATTATACATTACCAACAACTTTCTTGATGACTTATATTTCCCCTGCAGTGACTGAACAAACAACTTGAAGAAATACTTGCCACATTTAATGACATGCAAGCAGCATATATAGCATCGTGTATTATTTCACCACAGAAACCTCTCTTTCAAATCTTTTAAAGACCTAAAACCAGAGAAGAAAAGTATAAAGAAAATATCCAAGGTCATATTTACCCTTTAAAATATGTACCAAACTGACGTGTTCAATACAGCGAGCAGTGAACATTCAAACCTCCATTTTTTCCCAATTACTCTAAAGAATTTTTAAAATAGATGGTTTGTCATCCTACGAAGTGGGTAGGACTGTTTCCCCGAGCTATGTCTCATTAGTCTCCCATAAAATGAGCAATGGCAAAGCACTGCTAATTTCAACAGTTTTTCTATTAACTTAGATCTCCTCTAAATCCAAAATGAAGTATAAAGGCCAGGATGAAATAAATGAAAATTAACTGGATTTGACAGAGGCAAGACCGAGCACATTCATTCAGCCAACAGTAATCTCATCCGAATCAAATATATTGTTTCTCTAAGAGTTTTGCCAACTTCCTATAAAAATTTCATGAACGCTTCCTATTTTTGGCCAGTTTTTATTTATGCAATTAAATTGGCTTGTTATAAGACCTGGGCTGGAGAAACAATATATTTTTACAAGCCCATTAGTCATACAGTCAAGCCTCATTATATCATAATCACTCATCAGGAGTCAGCAGTGAGAATGCTGTTTCCTTGTGCAATGACGATATTGGAGAAAATACGTGTTCATGATAGACCATAAGACGTGTGAAATGCAGAATACCCAACACCAGGGGAAAAGTCAGCGAGTTCATCTGGCTTTCATTTTCGCTCAAGAGCCTCACAGTTGTATGGACACAAACCCAGCTTTTAACTTGGAAGCCACAGCCTTAAGTATCAACCCCTTCGGGCCTCCACCCTTTTCGAACCCCACTCCCTTAAGGGAAGTAGAATACTTCCTTTAGAATTGATTACTGTTATCAAAGACTCTCAAGGGAGATCATTTCGGCTTGGGCCATTTTTCCAGCATATGTTTGTTACAGCTTATACTAGACATTTCTCCCTAGATTTGCGTACAGACTTAGCCCCCGAACTCTCTGTCGTGGAGGAGAGGAGGAGCTGGGAGCCCTGGGCTGGCCGTTCCCCTGGCAGCCCGCACACCACCCGCGGGGCTATGGTCCTTCCACCCGGGCGCCCGTCGAGGTTGCCCCAGGCTGCATTCTGCGCCCGTCAACGGCAATAACTGAGCTTGGGGAAGTAGAAAGAAATCGGCTTCAACAAAGCACGATTTGTGCAGCTTTGGTAACGCAAGGGCAAATTGTGGTGTCAGGGTTGGAAAACGGAAAGCGTTCATCATGATTTTGATGTCGAATTTCAGGATCCAAGGGTCCCTCTGGGATCCCCAGAACGTCACCGCTCCATTAAGCAGCTTCAGGTCCCTTCCCTGCTCGCTCGCCACAAAAATCCGGGCTGCCCGGTTCCCGGAACAGCAGTGAATGCGGCTCGCGTCGGGTGCCGTTTCCCCAACCGCAGCTTGGGCGCAGCTGGGGTAAGCCCCGCGGAGTCCCGCTTCGATCAGTTGCAGCTGGAGAGCAGAGACACCCGGAGCTCGGAGAAAAGCAACAAGCCCCGCAGGGTCTGACCTCCCCACGGCCAGCAGGGGGGCCCGCAGCTCTCGGGGCAATCGGCAGCTGAACCCGGGCAGGGCGTCCCAACCGCTGCGCCCCAGCGCCAGAGGGCACCGGGGCGAGTGAGAGCGCGCCGCGCCGCGCCTCGCTCCTGGTGCTTGGTTCCCGGGAGTCAGGGCCGCGCGCACCCGGGAGAATTCCCGGCCGGGCACCAAGGGGCGAGGGAGGTCCCCGACCCTCCCGGCCCGACGCCCAGGTACCTCGCAGCCGTACAGCTGACTCAGCTGCTCTACGATCCACTCCTCCAGCACGAGCCGCTTCCGAAGCTCCTTGCGATCGTATTTCACCGTCACTTTTCCCTGCTGGTGGCGCTTCTGCTGCTGCTGCTGCTGCTGCTGCTGAACCTGCCCGGCAGCGGCCGCCGTGGTCGCCGGCTCTGAGTCCTCCCGGGAGGATCCTGAGCCGCTGCTCGAGCCTGGGCTGCCGCCGGCGCCGCCCCGGGGGCTCTGGAAGAAAACCCGCGCGCCGCTGCTGCCAGCCCCGCCGGCCGCCTCGCTGCTTCCCGTCACCACCGACATGTCCCCGCGCACCGGAGCCCAAGTGCGGCCGGGAGGAGGGGCGGGCGGAGCGCGCCGGGCGCCGCTACCACCTCCAGCCCGGCAGCCGCATGCGAAGGGCTCCACGGCACCTGCTCCGCGCGCCGCGCACGCCCGG
>NW_007247330.1:83278-105461 GCF_000164805.1 Carlito syrichta
GGCGGGGAGGAAGGCGGGGCGGGGACCGCAGCCTTAAAGACGCCGCGGAGGATCCTCTCGGCCCAGCCCCGGGAGGTGAGATCTGGCGCCTGCAGCGGAGAGGGCCCGGGGCGTGGGAGTCGCCCCCCGGGCAGGGAAGGTGTGTGCGTAGACGCTGACAGTGCGCCTGGTGTAGACACCCGAGGGGACTGGCGTGGTGGCTGCGGGTGTCGATAGCTTCTCCTCCTGGAGACGGGAATTGCGCCTTCCCCGCGGTTCCGGAGCGCACCAAGCCCGGGGCAGGCACCGCCGCCCCGGGAACGCGGGAAGGGACCGCGCCGCAGGCTCCTTCCGGAGGTTTTCCGCACCCCGCAGTCTCCTTGGATGGCGCGGAAGAGTCTCCTCTCTTCCCAACCCCACCCCGCGGCTCCAAACACACATTCCTATTCATGCCACGATGGATGCCACTTCCTCTCTCGATTGTGAGAAAAATTGACGAGGTGATGTTTGTGCAACCGTGCAATCGCCACGCCTGAGAAATTATCCCCAGACCAGTTTTTCCTTTCTTACCAGGCATCTATTTAATCGTAGACAAAGCACTAAGGTTTCTTTATAAAGGGCAGAAGGCTTGACCGGTGCTCTGGCTGGGGACATCCACACGGTAAACATTTCTCACAGTAAACAGTAAACAGTCTGTGACGCTTTACTGGTTTTACATTTCTAGTGCTGTGTCCCCTGCACAACCAGTTTTCTCTCAATGCCATTCCAACTTCCCTCCTTCCTTTTACTCAGGAAAGCAACTGCATTGACTAAGACACCATGCAGCCAAGTGGAGTTACAAATGAATGAGCTTATTATAAGGTTCAGGGTAGTAAGGTGGGGAGGAAAGTTATAAACAAAACTCCGTGTGTGTGTGTGTGTGTGTGTGTGTGTGTGTGTGTGTGTAAGATTAGGTATATATCTGCTGTATATAGGATATATATGTATCTGTTGTATATAGTATACACTAATATATTTGTTGTACGTAACAATACATTCTGTTGAGGCAACTAAAAAAACAATCACAAAGATATTCAAATACAAGTAATTAGCTTTTATGAACAATTTTCTTTTAAAACTGGTAAAGGTTACTGGCAGCTGCTCAAAGAAGTTTCTAGAGGTGAAATAGATAACCAAGTCAGTGTCCTCTGAACACTTTCCATGGCGGAGAGGATTCTGTGGTGTGGTTTTAGAAGAATGGCAATGAAGACATGACAATAAAGTCACCAGCAGCTTTCACCTCCCCCCTCTGGTTCTGCCATCACCTGTGCTCAGCTCTACTCTACCCAGGTGTATGATCACCTTCGCTCCCTCAGGGGAGGGTTTTTCAGCAAAAGCCTGAGTCGGGATTTTCTCAAAGAGCTCCATGCCTGCCACCCATCATAAGGACTTGAAGCCAGGCCTTGATGTATGAAAGGGAAGGATCTGGGGGAATTGTGTGAAATAGTGTGGCTGGTGTTGGCCTTGGACTGTCATAATTGGAAGGGGGTCAAGGCTAAAATATTTCTGTCCATAGAAGAGGCCAGCTGCCCTTTAGAAGGTGGGTTTTGCACCAAATCTATTATAGACAAAGGAGACAGAATTACCTTGATTGGCCCTAGAGACTGAGGACCAGTCTCTACATCACCCTCTGCCCCCATCTGCCTTGTAGGGTAGAACATTTAAAAGCCTGAACACACAGCCAAGAGGGTGAGCACCTTAACAAAACATAACTGCCCTCAGGAGGAAGAGGAGGAGGGCAGCAGCCAACATCAGTGTCTCCCTGCACAGAAACAAGCTTGTCTTGCTCCAGACATCTGGCACCTAGCCAAGTCTGCTAGCACCAGCTTTAACAAACAGCACTAACCAGGGAAATGTAAATCAAAACAAAAGCAGCTAAGATTTTAGTTCACTGAAGAGAAACTATAAAATCTCTACCCCTTTTTGGTGCTGGGGCTGACAATAGCAATTATTTTGAAAATTGTGCCTGTGATCTCGCAGTATGTGGCAGAGTGGGAAATTCCAACTTCTCACTTTGAGTCTTTGGACAATGAATTCAGTCATTCAAGAATAACTTCCAGTAATTTATTAAAACCCACTAAGTTCTTTCTGAGAAATTCTTATGTCAATTTTTTTCTCACCACATAGGATGCTTTTTCCTTTGTGCTTAAAACTCAGCTTTCACTTACAACTGCAAAAATGGAAGGTTTTTAAATGCATGGGTTTTAAGCATCTTGCAAAATAGCCAGTGAGGAGTCAGTCTCTTTCCGTGGGTACATTGGCCTGAAGATGCTCAAGTGAGTCACCTTGACCTGCAAGTAGGAGTTGAACTTGAGTCCAGAGTTCCTCTTTCTATAAATCCATTTGTTCCATTCAGGACATAATTTATAAAATGATGGCCACAGCACCCCTCTCCTACAAACACACACACTTCATTCCAAATTTGAATAATTAAAATTTAGGGGGGGCTCGATGGCTCAGCCTGTAATCCTAGCACTTTGGGAGGCCGAGGTGAGTAGATTGCCTGAGCCTGTAGATTTGAGACCAGCCCGGGCAACTTCCATGAGACCTTGTCTCTACAATAAATAAAAAATTAACTAGGCATGGTAGCACGTCTGTAGTTCCAGCTACTTGGAAGGCTGAGGCGGAAGGATCGCCTGAGGCCAGAAGATCAACACTGGGGTGACCGTGAGCATGCCATTACACTCCAGCCTGGGCGATGGAATGAGATGCCAACCAAATTTTAAAAAAAATCCTTAAATGTTCAAATTGTAAAAGAAATTGAATCTTGGAACTCCAAACTCATTATGCCAAAGAGAACGTTAAGCTTGGGAACGGAGTCACCAATGCTGTCTTCCTTTTGTTCCCAGTTAGCTGTAATTTCACATTCCTATATCATAATTTCATTTCCTCTGCTCCCTCTTTTCACACTGTTTATCTTATGTAAAATGTAGATTTACTGAGTGTGAGAGAATGCATAATTGACTTTTCCCTCTATCCCCTCTTTTCACATGTAAAATGTAGATTTACTGAGGCTAATCAGAGCCTAATCAGAATGTAACCATCTGTCTCACAGCTTATTCTCCCTCCTCTTTATCCCCCTCCTGCTTACTCTTTCCCCTTCAGAGACAGAAGTTCCCAAAACTCCCTTTGGGAAAAGCACAGGTCACAGATGCTCCTGCAGCTTGTGTTTTTTTCCCCCCAGGTGCATCCTCAACCATGGAAAAATCTTAACAGATAGAAATACTGCTTTTGCAGATCTCAAATACTGAAGACCAAGTATTTGGGAATAAAGATATGTTTCCCAGACCAGAGACCCTTTATATGGGTGACTGTTGAAATTCAGCAAAACCAACGCTATTTCTCATCTATAAGACCAATATATATATTTGTTCAAGGCAAATGCTTTCATTTCTAATCTGTTTTGACAAGTATTTTTAAATGCTGGTTAATCAAAAACAATGAATAGTCTTTAGTGAAATGAATTGATCTGGGAATTTTCTAGAATGCATGGGATGAGCTTTTACCTTGAGACAATTACTCCCTGCCATGAAAGCAACTTAAGGAAGTTTCATTTGTCAATACCCTTTTCATGGTTTCGGGTTTTCCTAACTTGGACATTTTTTACTTGCTTCCCAATTTGGTGAAAGTTTTTTTTTTTTGTTTTTTGTTTTTGTTCTTTTTACAATTAATTATGTAGGTGTTTTAAAATCTCTGAATATGATCTTTATTCCCAAAGGCTGTTAGGCAAGTTGATTTAATCAGAGGTCCCAAGTCTTTCTTCTCCTCCCCCCAAAATTAAATACAAATGTTTATACTGAAATACAGATTTCCTTACTTAAAGACTAAATGTCACAATAATTATGCAACACCTGGTAATCTACCTTGACAATGTTATAGTTACAGCCCAGAGGCCCACAAATCTAAACATAATACTCTTACCTTGAGTAATAAGGGCCAGTGATAGGTGCCAATATCTGAATTCTCTCTAAGATTTGATAAAGCAAAATGACAAATCAAAAGTAATTTTTAGTCTGAATTCCATCATAAATGTAGAAGAAATTTAATCTGTTCTTTGGGATTCTATCAGTTACCTAGAGTTCAATATTTCATTGTTTTTTACAGAGTGATAAAAGCTAGGTTGTTCAGTACATCAATGTAGTTTTCTTTTGGCTACTGTTTCATCTTCTTTTTTTTTTTAATCCTCCTTATTCTGGATTTTTTACATTGTACCAGGTTTCACAATCTGGAATCATAATTCCAAATAAATTTAGTCATTACTTGAATAAATAACCAGAGCAACAGCATTGTTGCAAGTCTAAAATTTGGTCTCAGCAATTAAGAGAAATTCTTACCTGACTGTTCAGACATGATGAAAGGTAGAACCAAAAAAAAGTCCATGGCTTTATCTCATCCCCTTTAACAAAGATGAACTATTCCTGGCCATTTAGTAAACCTAATTTGTGGAATTTTTGGTCTCTTTCTGTAAAACTAGGTTCAGATTTGTTTCTAGAGGAACAAGCTTTCCTCTCTTCTAGCCAACAACCTCTTGTGCTCCCCACTTCCAATGCCAAACATCTTGGAAGAAGTGTCTTTTCTCCCAGGTCTCTGTCTTCTCCTCTCATCACCCAGCCCTTGCCTGAAAGCACCCTCACCCAGGTAGGTCACCAGCCAGTTCCGTGCTGCTCAAGTCCCAGTGTGTGTTTCAGCTCTGACCACCTTGAACCTCTCCTGGCTTTTCAAGCTCCCTCCTCTCTTGGCTCATGAGGTCAGCACCTCCCAGTTCTCCTCCCACCTCTGTCTAATGTGACTCAATGTTTTTTGGGAGCTCCTTTTCATAAGTCCCTGCCTTAAAGGTAGGTGGTTCCCAGATTCCACTCCTGGCTCTTTCCTTGCTCCTTCACAGGTTCCCCAGGTGGTTATGCCTGAGATGCAGCAGCTTGCGTGTCTGTCTACCGCCTACCTGTCACAGATTTCCCAAATCAAGCAGCTCTCAGACCTGAGTTTCAGATCTACTAGGGCATACCACATTTAGTGCCGACATGTGTTTATATTTGAATTACATCAATAGGCCAGGCATAGTGCCTTATGACTGTAATTCCAGCACTTTGGGAGGTTGAGGCAGGAGGTCGCTTGAGGCCAGGAGTTCAAGAACAGCCTGAGCAACATAGCGAGACCCTATCTCTACAAAATATCAAATAAATGAATAAATAAAATATGTCAATACACATCTGTAGCAAGTCTTTAGAGAACAAAACATTACAGTAATTTATTTATTTATTTTTTTGAGTTGGTGTCTCACTCTGTCATCCATGCTGGAGTGCAGTGGCACACTTACATCCACCCCAGTGTTGACCTGCTGGGCTCTGGCGATTCTTCTGCCTCAGTCTTCCAAATAGCCAGAACTATAAGGGCATGCTACCACGCCTGGCTAACTTTTGACTTACTGTAGAGACGAGAGCTTACCAAGTTGCCTGGGCTGGTCTTCAACCTGCAGGCTCAGGCAATTCACTCACCTCAGCCTCCCAAAGTGCTGGGATTACAGACTGAGTCACTGAGCCTGGCCTATTTTTTATTTTTAATTAACCATCTATTTTTAAAAATTTTTGTCATGGATGGTCAGCACAGTAAAGAGCACTCAAACCCAGCATTTTGTTTTGTTTTGTTGAGTTGGGGGTCTCACTCTGTTGCCCAGGCTTCAGTGCAGTGACAAAATCATGACTCACCACAGCCTTGATCTCTAGGGCTCAGGTGATCCTTCCACCTCAGCCTCCTGAGTAGCTGGGACTACAGTCATGTGTCCCCATACCCTGTTAATTTTTTGATTTTTTTGTAGAGATGAGGTCTTGTTATGTTGCCCAGGCTGGACTTGATCTCTTAGGCTCAATCAATTCTCCCACTTCAGCCTCCCAAAGTGCTGGGATTACAGGCATGAGCCACAGTGCCTGACCTCAAGCCCAGTGTTTTTCAAACATATTTAAAACTATAGACCACAATAAAAATACACTCTACATCATCACCCAATATATTTTCACATACATACACTTACCCATATTTCATGTGGTATACTCTGACACTTCCTATTCTAGTCTACTCTGTTTCATCATGTTTAAAGATTGCTAGTCACAACCTGCTAAATTGATTTCCCAACCCACTGTTATAAAAAGCCCACTGTGCAAACCACTGCTGGCAACCAGAAGTGTGCCTATGAGCCAATCCTAGCTTTCTCTCATCTTAAGGGCACACTCCAGGCTGGCTGTTGATCCCCTGACATTCTCTCTCCACCATTACTGGGTTGTTCAGGGTTCTGATCAACAACTTTGAACCCAGATAACTGACACAGGGCAAGCATGTGATGTCCTGGAGGAGCCACAAAGGCCCAAAGAGAAAGAACATTCTGAATGTGAGGATGCCCCTTGGCTGGACCTCCAGCCTCCCTCAGGAAATAGAAGAGTGTCTGGGGGTAAAGATCAGAAGGCAGGGATTGAGAGAGATTCAGCTTGAGAACAAGTATATTGTGGTGGTCACCAGGACAAACCTGGATTCTAGCTGCCTGAGACAAAGCCAACCTCTGCCACTTAGGCACTGGGTGACCTTGGCAAGTTACTTAATCTCTCTGTGCCTCCATTTCTCCACCTATAAAATGTTCAGTAGTGCTTGTCTCACAGGTTTTGTGAGGGTTGAATGAGTTACTGAGAATAAAACACCTAGGAGAGTACCTGTTGTTGTCTGTGAAGGGATCATAAACACAGCTGCAAGGACTGGCACACCAGTTCCAACAATGTCTCAAAGGAATAATGGTCATGACATCATGACTCCTGGGGTGGGAAGAGAACAGTGGGAAAACTTCTGGGATAGGAAGAGAACAGTGGGGTCCTATTCCAACTCTCTATGCAGCAAATTCAATTATTGCTTCCATTAATAAGCCCTAATAAATGGGGGATAAACACTTATGTACAACTACTTACTCAGCTGGCACCTCCACCTGGATGTCTTCCAATCACCTGGAACTCAAAGCAATTCAAATGGAAATCGCCATTGCTGTGGTCTAAATGTGTCCCCCCAAATTCATGTGTTGAAACTTAATCACTAATGTGAGTATTAAGAGATGGAGCATTTAGGGATGATTAAGTTATGAGGGTGGAGTCCTCATAAATGGATTAACACCCTTATGAAAGAGGTGCAAGGGAGCTTTTGGTCCTCCCATCCCTTCCTTCCCTTTTATCCCTTTTGCCTCATGAGGACACAGCAAGAAGGCTCTCACAAGACACCAGATGCCAGTGCCTTGCTCTTGGACTTCCCAACCTTCAGAACTCTGAGAAAATAAATGTCTGTTCTTTATAAATTACCCTAAGTTATAAAGGTATTAATGTGGTATTTTGTTACAGCAACACAAACAGACTAAGACACCCATTTTCCCAGGCTGAATATGCTTCTCATCTCCCTGAGGAAGTTCTTTCTGCCTTCTCTGGTCTTATTGAAATGTTGCTCTCATACTTGCTCACTGGCCACCATCTCTGACACTGTCCCATCACTCATCAAGCCTTTGTGTGATCTGGTCTCTGCACAGATGTGACCTCGTCAGACAAGCCTTCTCACTGCTCTCTCACCCTCTTTATTTCTCTTTCTCATCCATATGACTTCTTGGAAACTATATATGTATTTGTTCATTGCCTTACCTCCTACGAGAATGTAAACTTCATGAGGACACGGACTTTAGTCTTCACTTCCTAAAACAGTATGGGACAAATAGTAGTGACTAGTGTCTCACTGCAAACAGAAGGAGTTTGTCATCTCTCCCTCCCATTAGATTGCTAACTCCTGAAAACAAAAATGCAGCTAATTGGAGTTTATATTTCCAAGACCAAAAATGGTGTTTACCAAATGGTAGATGCCCAAAATTAGTGAATAAGTGAGACTATTTCCACTTCAGTCTGTACACATTTCTTTTCTTGATTCTCCAATACAAATATACAAAACTGCAGACCTCTTCTATCTCTCCCCAGTATAGACCCAATCTGGTGGTGGTAATTATTTTAGATCATAGGAAGCCATACTTCTGCCCTCTACAGAGATACTCTCATGGGTTTTGCTATGTTTCCATAATAAACCAAGGGACAGCTGTCACCCAGTTCTCCCAAGATCCTACACATGAGCAGAATCCCTAATCACCTTTTCCTCCAGGATTTAGTTTTAGCTCTTCAATACCTTGTTGGTTTGAGCCACTGTTTTGAGACAGTGGCTGAGGAGTCAGATGTAAGATCAAAATGTAATTTCAAATCTACTCTTACCTGGCTGTGTCATCAGCAGGTCACGATCTCCCCCAGCAGTCATTTTCACATCTGCAAAAGTAGAGATGTTTCTGGAGGATCCCACCTAAGGCCATCTGTGGTGAAGTAACAATTTTGTTTTTCCCCAGTTCATTGTGAAACAAGGCATGGTCCTAAAGTGCATAATTAATATGTAGCCTGTGCCTCCTTCCATTCATCATGTGAGTCTGGCAACACTTAGGCTGGTCTAAGCCCTGTTCTGTGAGACCCATCTATATTACTGGTCTCATGACAATGTCAAATCTAAAACTCTCTTAACATCTACTCTCCATTTCTGTACTATCTCGCCACAGACCAATAACAGACAGTTCACCAACTGGCACAAGGTCAGGAACCATACTCTCTAAAGCACTATGCTAAAGGTCTCATTCTGTAATTATGCCTGGCTTATAAACTTTAATAACTGTAGTAATAGAAATGATAATCAGACATTGCCCTCCTGCTTAAGAGAATGAGACACTGGTTTTAATTTCCTCTTCTAGAAATCTTTTTTTAAAAATAGAGCTGATCTCAGTGACCCTGAAAGATATGAATCTTCCAACTGCAGCCATGTGTTTTTTTACCACTATTTGCCTACCATGTGCTTGGAAGATGGTTCGAGAAGCCTTTGCAATCAATGTCCCTGTTCTATGTTGGGATCATTGCATTGTATTAAAATGCTACAACGGGCTCCATCCTAGTGGTCAGAAGGCTGGGGATCTGCAAAGTGCCCGAAATTCCCAGCATCAATTATCTGGAGAACTAAGAGGTCCTTCTAGAAGCTGGAACTCCTTTGGCACTGCCAAGGGGAAGTGAGAGATGAGATTTAACTATGCTTACTTACTTGTGTTCTCTATGGGGAAGTGGACCAGCACCCAGGGTCGGTGGGTCCTGTGATAGTTTTATCTGTGAGCATATTAGTTTGGGACTAACAATACCAAAAGCTACCCGTCACTGACACCTATTACATGTCAGGCACTTTTTAATAAATGCTAGTTCATTAAATTTCCTTACAACCCTATAAGATAATCTACCTGCAAGGCTGATTATTATATTCATTTGAAAGATAAGGAAACCAGACTACTAGAAATGAAGTGATCCCCACCTCCACTCTGAGTTTTGAATGGGTAGTGGAGCTGTGACCTTATTTTTGATCTGCTGGCATAATTGTTTGTAAAATCTTACTTGAATGTTCCAGCCCCCTCTCAGTTGTGGAGCAGGGTTTTTAGGGCAGGGTTGTGTGTTTAGGGTAGGGATTTGGGGTTATAGGTGCACAGCATCACCTTCCTTTCATTCTAGCATGGCTTGGTGGAGCCTGGAGTCATCATGTGAAAGCCTCAGGGGACAATCAGCCTCAAAGGAGCATGTGCCCACCCCTCACAAAGGTTGCTATTCCATTTCCAACATTGGAGTAGCCAAGTTTGTTTTTATTAATGGCAATTTTTTGTTTCCCCTTCTCTTTTTTAAGAGGATCTTCTAAAACCAATCAATAATTATATATGCCATCTGCTAGATGTTGGGTTCCATGTCCCTTGCCACATGGAATGCACAACTGATGCTGGGCCTACCCCAGACCCACTGAGTAGAAGTGTCTGGGGCTCAGGCCTGGGATTAGTGTTATTTATAAGTTCCTGAGTGGGTCCACTGAGCTCCTATGTTGAGGTTCCAGACCATTTAGGGACAATCTTAGGGATGACACCAGTAATCCCCAATCTCTGCTCTCTTCTCAGACTTCTTTCCCACTACCAACTGCGCTCTCCTCTGTGGCTTTGCTCCACAAAAACCTCAGAATCTGCAGCAGCAGCCTCTCTTAACAGATGCTGTATCAAGTATGTCCATTTCTAGAGAAATGCACTATTCAGTCCCTGTGTGAATTTCAGGGTACAACTTGACATGGGTGAAGCAATTTGCCAACTGTTTTAAAGTATAAAGAGTGGATCTTAACAGACAGACAAAACCACCTAGATTATAGAATAAGAAAAGGATTCAATATACCTATATAATTGCCTACATAAGTCAATCTATCATGCCTCCAAGAAAGTTAGTTACTTAATTTTAAAAAATCGCTAGCCAGGTGATTTTTTCAAACCTGTATTCCCAACACTTTGGGAGGTGGAGGTGAGAGGATTTCCCAAGCCCATAGGTTTGAGACCAGCCTGGGCAACATGGCAAGACCTCATCTCTACAATAAAAAAATAAAAATTTGCCAGGTGTGATGGCACGCACCTGTAGTTCCAGCTACTTGAAAGGCTGAGGCAGAAGAATTGCCTGAGTCTAGCAGATCAAGACTGCAGTGGTTGTGAGCATGCCACTGCACTCCACTCTGGGAGACAGAGTAAGACTCCAGCTAAAAAAACAAAAACAAAAACAAAACTTAAGAGTATGGTCTATAGCCAGGCTTGGTGGCTCAGCCTGTAATCCCAGCACTTTGGAAGACTGAGGTGAGTGGATTGCCTGAGCCCGCGGGTTCGAGACCCACCTGGGCAAATTGGTGAGACCTCATCTCTACAATAAATCAAATAATTAGCCAGGTGTGGTAGTGCGTGCCTGTAGTTCCAGCTACTTGGAAGGCTGAGGAGGAAGGATCGCCGGAGCACAACAGGTAGAGGCTGCGGTGAGCGGGACTAGCCACTGCACTCCAGTCTGGGTGACAGAATGAGACTCCAACTCAAAAAACAAAAACAAAAACAAAACTTAAGAGTATGGCCTATAGCCGGGCTTGGTGGCCCAGCCTGTAATCCCAGCACTTTGGGAGACTGAGGCGAGTGGATTGCCTGAGCCCGGGTTCGAGACCCGCCTGGGCAAATTGGCGAGACTTCATCTCTACAATAAATCAAAAAATTAGCCAGGTGTGGTAGTGCGTGCCTGTAGTTCCAGCTACTTGGAAGGCTGAGGAGGAAGGATCGCCGGAGCACAGCAGGTAGAGACTGCAGTGACTGGGAGCGGCCACTGCACTCCAGTCTGGGTGACAGAGTGAGACTCCAACTCAAAAAAAAAAAAAGAATATGGTCTATTAAATGCTTATGTAGATAATTATGTTGATTCTAGGAATCATAATATGCTGAAAAAGATAGAGAATGGCTTTTCTTTTTAGCTGTCATATTTAAGATAAAAGAAAAACCTATTGAAGTATGTTGCATATATGCTGTTTGAAAAAAAACAGACAAAATGATAACACTGTATGTCATGGCACAGGAATAACATTGCAGCCTAGAAAACCAACCGAACAGGAAGTATACATAGTATATCCTGTATAGATAGCAAAGCAATCAGCTGTTGAATAAGTAATAAATGACATCGACCCCCTCTGCCCTGACTGCCCAATCCCACAGAAAAATTATAAAATACTCTATAGATGCCCTTTGGCCATCTGAACCCTTAAGAACCTAGAAAGAGATTTTATACCAAAAACCCCCAGAAAGGTCGCCGTGCATAATGAATGAAGATAAGCCTTAAAGTACTTCCCAAACTGTCACTATTGTGACCATGGAACTGCAATTGTAATCATGGACATTGTTTCAGAAAATAAAGATTCTGGTAAATTCTAGCAAGCCTAATAATAATAATAATAATAATAATAATGGAGTCTTTCTGGGAAACAGGGCAAGAATCTGACTTACCTATGGTGCTATATCTTCTATTTTGTCCTTTAAAATCAGCCAGGCGGTGCATGTCAGGAACAAGCCAGACCCCACACACCAGGTTAAGCTGGGCCGTCTGCAGCTTCAGCTTCTAGACTGCAGTTGTGGGTTGGCTCCTGGCCCTGAACCAAGCTGTGAGGGGGTAAACTGAATCCCTCTTCCGAATTTCTGGGTCACTTGTACCCTCTCCCTGGTGCATATTCCATGTGACCTGTCCCTCCACCATAGTCCTTTACTGACAGTTTCTTGTGAGCCCTCCAATGCCACATTTCTTTCACTTCTCTCTGCCTCTGCCAGCCCTCTCTCTGCTCCTCCAGGGCCAAGACAGCAACTATTGATGGGATAAACCAGTTGTGTGATAATGACCAACAGTAGGGAGTCTCTGCTGGGTTGGATAATGTCCCATCTCCCCCCCCCAAAATGTATGCCCTTCCTAGAACTTCAGAATGTGACTTCATGTGGAAAGAGGATCATTGTAGATGTAATTAATCAGGATGGGGTCATATTAGAGCAGGATGGGTCCTTAACCCATATGACCAGTGTCCTTATAAGAAGGGGAGATGAAATACAAGCAGAGACACACAGGGAGGAAGACAGTGTGAAGAGGCAACGAGAACATCATGGGAAGACAGAGGCAGCGACCGGAATGAGGTACCTATAAGTCAAGGAACGCCAAGGAATGCTGGAAGCACCAGAAGCTGGAAAAGACAAGGAAGGATCCTTGCCTAGGGTCCTCAGAAGGAGTGTGGTCCTGCCAACTCCTTGTTTTGAACTTCTGACCTCCAGAATATGAGATAAATTTCAGTTGTTTTAAGCCACCCAGTTTGTGGCACTGTTTCTCTATCCCTATTCACAAATATAGAGGCTTCAAAGGTACGTGTGTATCTGGCTGCTAACTGTGGCCTCCTACAGAATTGGTGTGTAAAGTTTACACACTGATAACACTCAGGTTGCTTCACAGGGCCACTTGGCACTCTGTGTGGAGAAGGGCTCTGAGGCAGCGTCCAGGCTCAGCAAGGAAACATGTCAGTAGGCATGCCAGTCCTTCTGGGGGTGCTTCTCAGGACCCACAGCCCCAGCCTCCACATTCTAGGGGATGACTCCCACAATCACCAGCTATCCTACCTCATCAAAATGTTTTGGTTTTCACTTTATAGAAGAAAAAAATGGGTACAAAATAACACACAGAATGATGAGTAAGCTTTTTCAGTGATTTCCAAGTCAGATCTTTTTTTTAAAGGTAAAATTATTAATTCTTACACAAATACACAGAAAGCCAGATGACTTAAACAATTAATGGACATGGGATCCCATATGTAGTTGTGTAGGCCAAAGTATGTTAGAGAAGGGTCCTGAAAGAAGGGACCAGTTTATAAAAGTTTAAAGACTTAAAATTTTAACTTAAAGCAGTTTCTGAAAACTTGTGGGCTGGAAAAAATATTTTGTAAACAACAGGGTTTAGATCAGGGGTGTCCAACCTTTTGGCTTCTTTGGGCTGCATCGAGTAAAGAGGAATTGTTCTAAACCACACATACATTATATAATATAGTTAGTACATATTATACTAAGATTTCTTTTTATAAATATTTTTATTTTAAAGTTTAGAAAAATGAGAACAATATAAAACTGTGGGAAATTTGCCCTTGTTTTTGTAAAGTTAATCTGTCAATGTCCAGTTCAATGGAAGTGGTAGAAATTCTTAGTGAGTTCTCAAGGTGCTCATCAGAAATGTTTGTTTGAATTTTGCTCTTCATGTGCTTCATCATTGAAAAGAGCTGCTCACGAATGTGTGTGCTGCCAAAAAGCGATGTCATGACTGTGAACTTCAAAAATGGAACTATGCATGGGTTCGTGAAGAAAATAAATGCTAAAAAACACATGAGGTGAAAAGATTTTGTGGGACCACATTACTAGCTGTCCTGGGCCACATGTTGTCCATGGGCTGTGGGTTGGACATGCCTAGTTTAGATGATAAAATCTCAGAAAAAAAGCAGAGACTGGATTTGGCTTATGATCATAACTCAGTATCCCTGGTATGTAGCATGGTATTTGGCAAGCAGTAGGTTTAATAAAAAATACACAACTACATATGCTAATTTTTTTAAAGCATAAAGATATTTAGACACCAAATGTTTTTTGGACGCAAAAATATCATCTTGATAAGCTGTATCTGTTCTATACTCCTTTTCTCCTCCATTTATTGAGAGAAAGACATTGAGAATCTCTTCAATATTCTGAAAGTCAGTATTCAAGGAGAATATTAATACTGCTTCATAAGAACAAGGGCAACACTTATGTAACCCTTCCTAAATGTTAGCCACTGTTGTAACTGCCTAATTTACATCTACTTACTGTTCAACTCTCAGAATAAATCCTTTTGCAGATGAGCTAATAAAGGCACTGAGAAGTCAAGCGACTTACCCAAATCACTGAGATTATGAGGGCAGAGCCAACCAGTGTGGCCCCTCATGCCATGCAGACTCTCATTAGAAGTTTTTCCCCAGGAAACATTTATGAAGCCTCTGCTGTGTGCACGTACCTCATCTGGCCACCACATTGAGACAAAGAAGCACCAGTGAGTCACCTCAGAAAAGGCTGTTTCTGGTCATGGCCTCCCATAGTCCTCCAAACCAGTAACAGCCTCTTTCATCAATCTGATTTTCAAACTCAACAAGCTCCTCTTCACTTGCTCAATTCTCCTCCTCTCCCCATGATGAGCAGGTACAGGGAATCCTTCAAAATTCACACCACGAACAACGTGTGAATCATGGTATGGTTGGGGAGAACCTGGAGCTCTGTCTCATCTTTCTCAGGGGAAAGTAAGTGTTTGCAAACAAATTAATTTAGCTCATTTAAAGAGCTGAGCTGTTTGTTTGCTTGGATAGCTATCTTGTCAAATGTCACATTTCCCATGGATCTGTTTAGAACGACCAGAGTTGAAATGAAATATGGAACACACAAGCGAGAGGACAGCAGGGATGGCTCTGTTAGCAGGATCAAGGCTGATGACTTCCTTTAGCCAAGTCTCCCGGAGGTTTTGGGTCAATTTTCTGAATGTACATGAGAAATTAGAATGGGATTTAGAGAGTTTCGCTAATGGGGACCATTTACCTAATATGGTCAAGATAATATGTGAATCATGTTTTTTATGGACTCTCAAAACTGCACCCTGGATACTACCCAGGCTATAGCTAGTTAGTCAACACTTTACTGGCATTAAATGATATCTGAATGTTATTTTTATTTTAGCAATGCCCAGATTTCATGGCGTACTTGCCTTCGTCTGACCTGGAAGCCTCGTATTCTGCTTACACGCCTGTTTAAGTATCAGCCACACAGCGTGCATCCATTAGAATAAGCTAACTGCTATGGCAGAGATCCAAAATATATGATGACTCCACCATTGTAGACATTTATTCTATGCCCACGTATTAATCCTGGATGCATGAACAGTTCTCCTCCATGTAGTCATTTTAAAAAAGACCCAGGGGCACGGTGGCTCACGCCTATAATCCTAGCACTTTGGTAGGTCAAGGAGGGAGGATTGTTTGAGCCCAGGAGTTCAAGACCAACCTAGGCAACATAGCAAGACCTCCTCACTACAAAATATTTTAAAAGTTAGCCAGATGTTGTGGTATGTGCCCGTAGTCCCAACTACTTGGGAGGCTGAGGTAAGAGGATCACTTGAGCCCAGGAAGTCGAGGCTGTGGTGAGCTGGGATCAGAGTGAAACTCTGTCTAAAAAAAAAAAAGAAAATTTAACTATTGCAGTAATTTATATTAGGCCCAGGAGGCAAATAGACCTGGATTTGAATCTGGATTCTGTCACTTTATAGCGGATTGATCTGGACAAGCTATTAAATTACCTTACCTTCAGTCTCCTCATGTGTAAAATGGGACAAGAAGAGTACCTGTCTCACAGAGATGTTAAAAGGATCAAATGATAAAATGCACATAGACTCTATATTATAGTGATAAACATGGGGCCTGTCACAGAGTATGTCCTAGTGATAGGGATCAAATCACATTTCACTAAGATCCTAAATGACAATAGATAACACATTCCAAACTAAGGTGTGAAACCACCCTGTAGGACTTGCAAAAAGGAAGTGAGGAGAAGGAATCCGGCAACTCAGAAGCCCCTCTTTCACATTAAAGGTATGAATTGTGAGTTGGGGAAAGAGGGTTGTTGCTGAGAGTCCCACTCTCACACTCCCAAGGGGATAGGCTGAAGGTGCCTGACTTTAAAGCTATAAGTGAACCAGGCTCTGTGGCTCATCTTTTAATCCCGCCCCTTTGGGAGGCTGAGGTGAGTGAATTGTCTGAGCCTGTGTGTTCGAGACCCGTCTGGGCAACTTGGCGAGACCTCATCTCTACAATAAATCAAAAATTAGCCGGGCGTGGTAGCGCGCGCCTGTAGTCCCAGCTACTCGGATGGCTGAGGTGGAAGGATCGCCGGAGCCCAGCAGGTTGAGGCTGTGGTGCCCGGGAATGGCCACTGCACTCCAGCCTGGGTGACAGAGTGAGACTCCAACTAAAAAAAAAAAAAAAAAGCTATAAGTGGGTGGGCCGAAATAGTGGCACTTGGGAACACAAAAGTGGGGGCTGGTGCTAGCATCTGACCCAGGTCTGGGAAACCTGACATTGCCTGGCCAGCCGGTTGGCTGCTGCACCAAAGAGCCAGAAGAGGCGCTGCATGGGGGCTGGCCACACTTCCAGAATTTGTTAAGAAAACCTGAGTGTTTCCCAGGAACCATGGGTGGACTCCATTGAGAAACAGTGTGGCCGAGAGACAGCAGAGGCAAAAGGAGGTCATGGATCCTGATAGAAGGGACCTCAGAGAGGGTCTCAGGACAAAGCAGCTAAATAAGTCCTTCTGGGTAGTGTGGGTCATGCAGCCATAACTGGCCAGATGGAATAGAGATGCTTCACTGACATGAGACCTGCAAGGGAGAGGCCCCAGTGATAGGGACTTGGCACTGGACTGGGTGAGAGGTACTTCTGCCAACTCACAAAAGGCCACAAAAGAAGAAAAATCAGCTTTCCGAAACTGCCAAGCTCAGAGAGGTGCTGTGTATCTTTTTGTTTGATTCACTGATTCTTTCAACAAATGTTCACTGAGCACCTCCTACTGCCAAGCAACCTTCTAAACGCTTGGGATGCATCAGTGAACAAAACATAGGTCTCGCTTCTGTTAGTGGGAGGAGACAGACAACAAACAGTGAGCATAACAATAAGTAAACGATAACATATGTTAGAAGATGAGTTCTAAGAAGAAAACAGCTTTAACATGAGCGGGGTGGGCTTACCATCTAATCATGAAAAGTCATCTTTCCTGTTTCTCTTATACTTATTCTCCCTGCCCTGAACTGCAAATCCTGAAGGACTCAACACCCAAGGTAGTTGATTGGGAAGAATCCCTAGAATCCTGGGTGGAGACTGAAGGTGAAGTCTGTCGCACACCCAGAATTATAGGAAGGGAAGACGCTTTAGAGAGGGTTCAAGCTTTGATATTTCACTGACCTGAGCATATCAATTATGGTATTGAGCCTGTTCAACTGTAAGTAACCAGGAAAACTCTGAAAATTACCAGGAAATCTTCTAGTGCTTTCTTCTCAAGCAGGAGACAGGGCTGGGCCCACAAAGTCACATAAAGGACAAGAGACAAATTATGATGTTGTCCATGATTACATACTGGACCAAGATCCCTGCATGCTATAATGGTCACACACTCATTAATGACTGCTATTTTTTAGTGGAATAATCACTTATTTTTAATGGGATCACTTCTTAGTACTATATATTTAACTATATACTATATACTAATAATTAACTATATACTAAAAAGCATACATTAAAAAATACTGAGGCAAAAACTTTAGGAGCTTAAAATGAAGTCCAGATATTTAAAAATATGAAGTGCCTCTTTTTAAAAATTCTAAATGTAGATATCCAGAGGGAACCAGATTTACACAAAAATAAAAATATTTTTGAGGAATATCTATGTATTAATTTCCTGGAGTGGCTGTAACAAAATGTCACAAACTGAATGGCCTAGCACAATAGAAGTTTATTTTCTCACTGTTTTTGAGGCTAGAATTCCAAAATCATGAGTCTACAGAGCCACATTCCCTCTGAAACCTATAGGGAAGAATCCTTGCCTCTGCCTAGCTTGTTGTGGGGACCATCGATCTTTGACATTCCTTGGCTTGCAACTGCAGCACTTCAATCTCTGCTTTTATTGTCAAAAGACTGTTTCCCCACATGTATGTGTGTCTTCTTCTCTCTTTATGAGGACACCTGTCATATTGGATTAAGGGCTCACCTTACTCTAGTATGCCCTCGTTTTATTAAATCTGCAATAACACTGTCTAAATAAGGCCTCATTCAGAGTTACTGGGTGTTAGGACTTCAATTTATCTTTTTGCAGGACAAAAATTCAACCCATACTAATTCATTTTTTTTTTTTTGAGTTGGAGTCTCACTCTGTCATCCAGGCTGGAGTTCAGTGGCATGTTCACGGCCACTGCAGCCTCTACCTGTTGACCTCAGGTAATCTTTCCACCTTAGCCTTCTAAGTAGCTGGAACTATAGGTGAGTGCTACCACACCAAATAATTTTTTGACTTATTGTAGAGACAAGGTCTCACCAAATTGTCCAGGCTCAGGAAATCCTCTTGACTCTGTCTCCCAAAGTGCTGGGATTACAGGCATGAACCACCACACCCAGTACTTATTCACTTTTTAAAATATTTACTTTTTAAAGGACTGTACAAGAAAGTAAAATTCTAGGCCAATATCCCTGATCAACATAGAGTCAAAAATTCTCAAAAAAGACTAGCAAACAAAATTCAGCAGCATATTAAAAGAACATTTTTCATAATGAAGTGGGATTTATCCCAGGGATGCAAGGATGGTTCATATGCAGATCCATAAATGTGATACACCACATCACAGAGTGAGGGACAAAATCCTTTCTATAGATTTTGGTAAAATTCAACACCCTTTCCTGATAAAAGTCCTCAACAAATTAGCTATAGAAGGAATGTACTACAACACAATAAAGTTCACATATGACAAGTTAACATCATATTAAACAGTGAAAAGTTGAAAGCTTTTCTTCTAAGATCAGGAACAAGAAAAGGTTATTCACTCTCACCACTCCTATTCAGCACAGTACTGAAAGCCAGAGCTAAAGTAATTAGGCAAGAGAAAGAAGTAAAAGGCAACCAAATTGGAAGAGAAGAAGTTTAATTGTCCCTGTTTGCAAATGACATGATCTTATATATAGAAAATCCTAAAGGCACCACCAAAAAACTGTTAGAAAAAAATAAATGAGTTCAGTGAAGGTGTAAGATACAAGATTGACATTTGAAAATCAGTAATACTCTATGTGCTAACAATGAAATGTCTGGGGAAAAAATTAAGAAAACAATCCCATTTACAATAGCTTCAAATAATTTAGAAATAAATTTAATGAAAGAGGTGAAATATTTGTTTACTAAAAACACTGATGAAAGAAATTGAAGAAGACACAGATAAATGGGAAGATATCCTATGTTCATGGAATGGAATAATTAATATTGTTAAAATGTCCATACTACCCAAAGATTCAATGCAATTATATCAAAGTGCCAATGATATTTTTCACAGAAGTAGAAAAAGAAGTCCTAAAATTTGTATGAAACCACAAAAGAACCTGAATAGCCAAACAATACTGAGAAGGAAAAAAAAAGCAGGAGGCATTACACTACTATCTCTAAACATATATTACAAAGCTTTAGTAATCAAAATAGCATAGCGTTGACATTAAAAACAGGTATATAGACAAATGGAAGAAAATAAAGGACTCAAAAATAAGCTCATGCATTTACAGTAAATTGATCTTCAACAAGAGTGCCAAGGACATACAATGGGAAAAGGACAGTCTCTTCAATGAGTGATGTTGAGAAAAATAGATATCCACACAAATGAATTTAAATGAAAGAAATTAACCTCTATCTCATACCATATGTGAGGTTCAATTCAAGGCTAGGTACTATTGCTCATGCCTGTAATCCCAGCACTTTGGGAGGTTGAGGTGGGAGGATCGCTTGAGCCCAGAAGTTTGAGACCAGCCTAGGCAACATAGCAAGACCTCATCTCTATCAAAAAAAAAAAAAAATCAGCCAGGTGTTGTTATGGTCCAATTAAATGCTCAGCTGCTCTCTCTTAACACCAATAAATCAAAGGGAAGGGAACTGGCAGACAGAAATTTATTTCTGAATTTGGAATTCAGGGAGCAGAACCTGGTTCCTGGCATTTCTGGAACCAATCTGCTCACCACTTAGCTTTCACAGTCTGTTATTTTATTTTATTTTAAGGATGTGGGATACAATTCAGGATTAAATGTACAAATGGTCATTGTACAGATAAAGTTTGGGCCTCACTTTTGTTCCCACTTTGCCTAGTTTGAGATCAGGTATTCTTATAGATGAAGTGTGCCTTTCCTTCCTCCCCCACAGTCTGTTTGTATAAGTTTAGGGTTGCTAGCACCTATACATTGACTACCTGACAGAGCATTGTCTAGAACTCATGTTACAGCTGCATTTTTTTGACAGTATCATTTATGGTACGCATCTCCTGGCACAGGCTACCAAAAGGTAGTTCATAGTGTTATCAGTAACACCAAACTGAAGAGTTGGATAAGCTTGCTATAGAGTAAGTTAACAGAGCCTATTACAAAGTGAAACATTATTCACTATGACATATTGCTGATTAGTAGTTATGACATACATACAGTTATATAATTACAAGGCTTATGTTTACATGGGTGTTAGCTTTCAAATCTATGACCACTGACAAAAGGGGATGAAAAGGGATTAATTTCTCTCAGTTGAGTGAGTGCAGTCTGCAGGGGGTTGAGGGTTATTTGAAGTGACTTAACAGGGAATATATAGGAGATAATGGAATATGCTTTTTTTTTTTTGAGTTGGAGTCTCACTCTGTCACCCAGACAGGAGTGCAATGGCACGTTCATGGTCACTGCAGCCTCGACCTGCTGGGCTCAGGCAAACCTTCCACCTCCACCTTCCAAGTAGCTGGAATTACAAGCACACATCACCACACCTGACTAATTTTTTTATTTACTGAAAAGGCAAGGTCCACTTACGAGTTGCCCAGACTAGTCTTGAGCCCTGCTATCAGGCAATCCTATTGCCTCTGCCTTCCAAAGTGCTGGGATTACAGGTATGAGCCATTGCACCTGGCAAATATGCTTTCTTTTGCTAATTCTCAGGAATGTAGGTACACACAGGTCCACTCCAACCTTTCTTTAAGGGTTATG
This sequence comes from Carlito syrichta, assembly GCF_000164805.1. Taxonomy (NCBI): domain Eukaryota; kingdom Metazoa; phylum Chordata; class Mammalia; order Primates; family Tarsiidae; genus Carlito; species Carlito syrichta. Next base: position 104,549 of record NW_007247330.1, read on the forward strand.
ACAATATGGACAGACAATAGTGGGTTTCTGTGTCAATGTGACGGCATACACCTTTAGTCCTAGGTACTCAGGAGACTTCGGCAGAAGGATCATTGAGTCCAGGAGCTTGAGACTGTGGTGAGTCATGATCATGCTACTGCACTCCAGTCTGGGTGACAGAGTTAGACTTCAACAACAAGAACAACAAATTTCATTCAAAATGTATTAAAGACCTAAATGTAATACCTGCAACTCTAAAACGTCTAAAAGAAAATAGGGGGAAAGCTCTATTACACTGGTTTGAGCAGTTATCATTTGAATATGAACCCAAGCCGGGCTCAGTGGCTCAGCCTGTAATCCCGCATTTTGGGAGGCTGAGGTGAGTGGATTGCCTGAGTCTGTGGGTTCGAGACCCGCCTGGGCAACTTGGCGAGACCTCATCTCTACAATAAATCAAAAAATTAGCTGGGCGTGGTAGCGCACGCCTGTAGTTCCAGCTACTTGGAAGGCTGAGGCAGAAGGATCACCAGAGCCCAGCAGGTTGAGGCTGCGGTGGCCAGGAACAACCACTGCACTCCAGTCTGGGCGACAGAGTGAAACTCCAACTCAAAAAATAAATAAATAAAAAGAATAAGAACCTTGGAAAATGAAGGAAATACCATCATGGAAATCGGAACTGGCATCCAATTCCTGAACAAAACCTGAAACCCACAGGTCTTAAGAGAGAAGATAGACAAGCGGGACCTTATTAAACTGACAAGCTTCTGCAAAGCCAAAGAAACCATCAAGAGAGCAGGGAGACAGCCTACAGACTGGGAAAAAGTATTTGCCAACACCAGGTCTGACAAAGGTTTAACATCCTGGATCTACAAGGAACTCAAGCATGCTGAAAAGAAAAAAACAAACAACCCCATTATAAAATGGGCAAAAGAAT
>NW_007247330.1:106105-145521 GCF_000164805.1 Carlito syrichta
TTGAACATGCAATGTAATACTATAAGAAAATGACTGACAGTACTGGGAAACTATGGTGGGGGGGAGATGGGATTAACAGTAGCAAATATCTGTCTGGGGATGGGGAAACACCACTTATCAACAAGGTACCTGAATGAAACGTAATTGTATACCCAACCCTTAACTGTACCCCACAACATCATAATAAAAAATATTGATTTAAAAAAAAAAAGAATATGAACCCAAAAGTATAGGCAACAAAAACACACAAATAGATAAATGGGGCTGTGTCAAACTAATACGCTTCTGCATAACAAAAGAAACAATTGACAGAATAAAAAGATAATCCACAGAATGGGAGAGAATATTTGCAAATAATACATCTGATAAGGCATTAATATTCAAAATATATAAGGAACTCAAATAACTCAATAGCAAGAATTCTATTCAACAATAGGCAAAGGACCTGACTAGACATTTTTCAAAAGAAAATATACAAAGGGGCAAAAACTATATGAAGAAATCTTCAACATCACTAATTACTAGGGAAATGCAAATCAAAACCACAATGAGGTATCACCTCCCACTTGTTAAGATGTCTATTATCAAAAAGACAAAACGTAACAATTGTTGACAAGGATGTGGAGAAAAAATAACAGTTTGATAATACATTGTTGGTGGAGTGTAAATTAGTATAGCCATTATGAAAAACAGTATGGAAGTTCCCAAACAATTAAAAATAGAACTACCATATCATTCAGCAAGACTTCTTCTGGGTATATATCTAAAGGAAACAAAATCAGTGTATTGAAGATACATCTGCAGTCTCACACCTAAGGGTACATCAACCAATGAATGGACTAAATAAAAGTGGCATATATACACAATGTAATACTATTCAGCCTTAGAAAAAGAAGGCAATCCTGTCATTTGTGACAACATGGATAAACTCGGAGGATATTATGCTAAGTGAAATAAGCCAGGAGCAGAAAGACAAATGCCAAATGATCTCACTATGTGTGAAATCTAAAAAAGTTGAACTTATAGAAGCAGAGAGTAGAATGGTGGTTACTAGGGGGTGGGCAGGGAGGAGTTTAGTCAAAGGATACAAAAATTCAGACAAGGGAATAAGTTCAAGAAATCTACTGTACAAGATAGTGATTATAGTTAATAACAATGTATTATATACAGTTGAACCTTAAACAATGCAGAGCTAGGAGTATTCAAAAATCCACATATAACTTTTGATTCCCCAAAACTTAACAACGAATAGTCTACTGTTGACCAGAAGCCCTACTGATATGTTTGCTATTAATTGAAGTATTAATAGATCATTAAAATCTTCAATCTCATCTTCATATTGAGTAGGCTAAGGAGAAGGAAGAGAAGGGGTTTGTCTTGCTGTCTCAGGAGTGGCAGAGACAGAAGAAAATCTATGTGTAAGTGGACCCACACAGTTCAAATCCATGTTTTTCAGAGGTTAATAGTACTTGAAAATTGCTAATAGAGTAGAGTTTAAGTACTTTCACCACAAAAATTGATATGTATATGAGGTGATGCATATGTTAATTAGCCTGACTGAGCCATCCTACAATATATCCATATTTCATAATATGTTGTACATCATAAATATGTAATCTTTTGTCAATTTAAAAGATTTTAAAATCACTTTTTAATGGTTATAAAGACCGCATATGAACAGAAAAATTTAGCAAGACTCCAATGTAATATACTTGCATAAATGTTACATTTTAAAATTTTAGTTCTCAAAGCATTTGGTTGAGTTACTGCTGTGGTAGCCAGATATTTATACCATAATGCAGTTGGAAGGCAAGTAGCAATCCTGAGTAGAATTCTCTCCAGAGGTATCCAAAGCATTTATTGGGACATGGAGGCCGTGAGGAACCACAGTTCATACCAGTGATTTCACGTGTAGCCCTGGCTGACTGGTCTGTTCAGTCAACAGTCTGCAAATATCCTTAAAGCAGAGGCGATATTAACTTCACTTGGTATGAGACAACAAAAACTTTCTGGCTGACTATGAATGTGTTAAGTTGTTCCCATATTCTCCCAGGAGCTCTGTCATCCATTGACTAGATTCTCAGCTTTGCTGACAATATCACATGAAGATGTCCTCTGCTCAGAACCCCAGAGCTACAGAGCCTCCAACAACATTTTGAGTCTCTTTAAAGCATCCAACCTCAGAACTATCTCCTTGGTGAGGCAGGATGTCTTGCTTTAGTTTAGCTCTGCCAGGACTGGCTACATAATTTGGGGAAGGGACACAGTACAAAAGAACCTTTGTTGGAAAGGTATCCCTAATTTCAAGCCAGTACCAGTCAACCATTAAACTAAGCCAGGGGCCCTTCCAGGCACAGCCGCAGGCCCATGAGGTCAGCCCTGAGCTCCACCTTCCCACCTCTTGGCAATGATTTTCCCTTGACCTCTTAAGGACTGCCTGAGTGATCAGCTCTGAGTTGGTTAGAAGTGTTGACATCGGCTTCATTGTGAAACCATGTTTATTCAGGTGTGAGCTTGTCACTTTCTTTTGATTCCAGGCACACAGGTTCTGAGCAGACAATTCCAACTCTAGCTTCCTCTAAACTCGTGCCACGTCTCTGTTTTCTGGCAGCCTCCCATCTAAACCAGCAATGGCTTCTCCAGCCTGCAGCCCTTGGGAGCCCAAGGTAGGGAGTGAAGCAGATCCACATGCATGTTAAATACAGGCATGTTTCACTTTCACCGAGAACTATTCAGGTCCCATGTTGCCAGGTTTTCAGGTTTCCAAGATAATTCAAAATTTTGTGTGAAATCTCCTAATTTTAAAGTGTTAACAACTAACTACATTTTTAAAAGAGGGTCAGGCCAAGTGGCTCACCCCTGTATACCCAGCACTTTGGAAGACTGAGGGAAGATTGCTTCAGGCCATGAATTAGAGACTAGCCTGGACAACATAGCAACACCCTGTCTCAACAACTATATATATATATGTATATATAATATAGATTCAATTTTTTTAATTTAACAAATTAGGCAGGTCTTAGACTGCAGGTCTGAAATTCTAGCCATTCTGGAGGCTAAGATAGAAGGATCATTTGGGTCCAGGGATTCAAGGCTGTAGCACACTGATAGCAGCCCTGCACTCCAACCTGGGCGACAGAGTGAGACCCTGTCTCTAAGGTAAATCAATAAATTGATGGGTTTTTTTGTTTTGCTTTTTGAGTCAGAGTCGCACTCTGTTGCCCAGGCTGGAGTGCAGTGGCATGCTCATATGCCACTGCATCCTCGACCTGCTGGACTCAGGTGATCTTTCCACATCATCCTTCCAAGTAGCTGAAACTACAGGCATGCACCACTATGCCCAGCTAATTTATTGTAGAGACGAGGACTTGCCATGTTGCTCAGGCTGGTCTCAAACCCTTGGACTCAGGTAATCCTCTCACCTCTGCCTCCTAAAGTGCTGGGATGACAGTCGTGAGCCACTGTGTCTGGCCAATACATAATTTTTTTTTTTGAGTTGGAGTCTCACTCGGTCGCCCAGACTGGAGTGCAGTAGCCACTCCCGGCCACCGCAGCTTCGCCTGCTGGGCTCCGGCGATCCTTCCGCCTCAGCCTTCCGAGTAGCCGGAATTACAGGCATGTGCTACCACGCCCCGCTGATTTTTTGATTTATTGTAGAGATGAGGTCTCGCTGCCCAGGCGGGTCTCGAACCCGCGGGCTCAGGCAATCCACTCACCTCAGCTCCCAAAGGCACGGGATTACAGGCTGAGCCACCGAGCCTGGCTAATACATAAATTTTAAAAAGACAACTGTGCAAACAAAGCAAAAGATCTCTGTGGGCCCCATTCAGCTGTGAGCTGCAGTTTGCCAACTTTGTCTCATCTGAGGGCTCCCCCTGCAGCACCTACACTATCTCCAGGTATCACTCCCACTAGCCTGCCCATGAAGACATCCCCTGGCAGGGGAAGGAAAATGTTCCTCTTTTCATTGAGGGTTTCTGGCTGGGACTGACATAAGAAGGATTAACAGGATAAAAGCACATGGATTTTATTTATGCCCACAAAAAATAAAAATAAAAACCTGAAGAAGAGACCAGGCCTAAGTGCTTCAACCACCAGGTTGAACAATGAATAGCAATTGTGAAAAAGTAACTAAAAAACACAGGAGAACAAAGGAAAACACAAGTTATTTCAACAGGGTCTGTAGGTACAGATTTCTCTCAGTCCCAACTCCCCTTCTCTGATGAAAATTATGTTTCTTCTTCCTGGTAAAAGATGGGTACATTTTACATGGGAATTTTATCTCCTGCTTTTGGAAAAAAGGCCAGAGTGCCCTTTTGCATCTGCCATTTTTTCCAGTGTTTTAACTCAAAATAATCAATATGCCAAAGCAGCATATTCTGAAGTGCTACATCCTAAACTCCTTCACATTCCATGAGGACTTTGCACTTTCTCCTCTCCATCATCACTGTTGGGTTCCAGAAAGGTATGAATGTTAATATGTGCATGGGGACACTGTTAGGACATAAGCGTGCCCCTCAAAAGCAGAGAAGGTCTTGGGGGTATAGTGGTCTCTCTGATTGCCACATGGGATGGGGGGCTTCTCAGATGACTTGCCTGGCTGACAAGGTGAGACAGTGAAGCATGGAGTGTCTTAGCAGGGTGGAGGGAAGCTGGCCTTGGATGAAGCCAGGTGCCCTACATAGTGGGGGGCCTGTAGTGAGAAGGGGGTGGTCATAGTGGTGAGAAGAAAGGTTGAGAGAACCTGGAAAGGTGGGCCAGAGAGAGGCCTGAAGGAGAGAAACCAATGAAACAAGCCCACCCCCTCATATTTTTACCCAAGTCTGTCCCTTGATATTTAGGCCTCATCAGAGAATCAGTCACAATAATGGCCTTTTGGGCCCTCTTGGAAAACAGCACTCCCTTCCAGACCATCCCTGTGGAACATGAGGTGTGTTACTCATGGCTGTGATTCAGAGTCAGCTGGCTGGGCTGCCTCCATGTCTCTCCAAGGGTAAGGTGCAAACAGCAGTCTCCTGCCCAAAGGAATTCTCAAGATTGGCTGCCTGTGAAGCCCTGAGAGGAGCAAACACTTGTAGGATTTGTTCATACCTCTCATTCTGCGTTTCTGTTTGATGAATTCCACATTCCCAGGAAGTGCCCACAGCAGTTTTAGTAACACAATAGCCCTTGTTAGGGTGTGGGTGGGGTGCAGGTGAGGGACAATTTTGTAAAGCCCCTGATTAACCCCATGAATAGGAAAAGGCAGTTGGACACCATTCCTTCTCTCTCTTCCTTGGAGCCAGTCTGAGTGGACCAGTCCCAGGGGCCAGAAAAGGGGTGGGGGGAGTAGGAGCTGAGGGAGAAAGCCACCGCCTCTGCCATACCCAGGTGGTGGGCTTTCTAGCCCAGACCCTGTGGAGAGGATGTTAGGACAAAGAAGTCCAGGCCCAGGCAGGCCCAGTGTAGACTGTGATTCGTAGAGAAGACTTGAGCTTCCAAACAGGCTCAAAAGATCTGGAACCCTCCTGTGTCCCTTAGACCTTGGGGTTCAGATAAGTGACCAGATTTTATTCAGACTCCTAGGGCCATTGTCAGTGGTTGCTTAGCCAAGTTTAACCTGTTCACAGGAAGTGAGATTCCATAGATTAAAACCTCAAGTGGTTAAGGGTGGACAGTGACAGGTGTTGTATGTAACCTTATAACTGGAAGTGTTGATCATATCTTTCAAAAACTCCCTCTGTGTTACATGGCAACTGTGGTATCTTGCAGATTTACTCAAAGTAGATGAAATATATTATCTTGCCTAAATAATCCAGTGTGGTTTTGAACACTGAAAGCATTAACCATGAAGTTTTTTGGTTTTTTTGGTTTTTGAGATGGGGCCTCACTTGGGCACCAAAGCAAGTATGCAGTGGTGCGATCATAAGCTCACTGCAACCCCAACCTCCTGGGCTCAACCAATCCTTCTGCCTCAGCCTCCCAAGCAGCTAGGATTACAGGTGCACACCACTACACCTAGTTAATTTTTGTTTGTTTTTTGCATAGACAGAGTCTAGCCGTATTGCCCAAGCTGGCAGTCATGCCGATTTTAACTTTCATCTTTTCTAAATTGTATGGATCTGTGGCAAATACTTACATTAGAGATGACTTGTGCTTTTAAACATTTTACAGGAAAATGTATAGTAGCCCCCCACCCCATTCCACAGTTTTGCTGTATGTGTTTTTGGTTAAATGGTCAACCAAGGTCTGAAAATGTTACATAAAATAAAATATTTTGAGAGAGAGAGGGCACATTCACATAACTTTTATGACAGTATATTGTTATAAATGTTCTTGTTATTAATATCTAACTGTGCCCAGTTTCTAAATTAAACTTTATCACAGGCATGCATGCACAGCATGGGAAAAACATAGCATATATAGAGTTCAATATTATCTGTGGTTTCAGGCATCCCCAGGCTTCTTGAAACACATCCCCTGCAGATAAGAGGCGACTTCTGTATACACTTAATATATTTGTTTCAATTTTTAAAAAATTTTCTAAAATAAAATAATTAATCCTCACAGCTTTTTACATAATGTTTTTCAGATCCCTTGCCTATAAAGCAATGCAGAAAATTTCCGCTAATTAACTAACGTAATGCTACATAAACTATTTAGAATTGCAAAGATCAATTATACTAATTATGCTTAATTGTACCCATGTGTAAAGGTGTAGCGAGGGGAGGAAAAGGGGGAGGGGAAGAGTCAGTGTCTCAGACAGGTGAGGCAGATTTCTCCAAGTGGCAGAGGCACCTTCTGAAACAGACAGGTGGGGGTAAGGCTGACTCTTCAAGACCAGAGGGAAGCAGCCCATAACAATTCTAGTTGTATCTCTGTCTCCAGCTCTACTTGTCAAAGAGATATTCTGCTGTGTCAGTATCTGAGGGACCGTCTTGTGCAAGTTAGCATTGGTGATTTCACCTGCACACTCAGGCAATGGGTGTAATGGAAGTCCCTCACAGGGGGCTATCTATGTCTAAAACTAGCTTGTGCTATTGCAAGAATGACTTATGTTCCTCCATGAAGACTTCACTTCCCACACATTGTAGACTTCACAGCTTCAGCCCTGTCTTTTAGTTGCCAGGTTCTATATATTATATCTCAAGGCTCTAAAACAAGAGTTAGTCTTTTTGGTGATTTTGCACCAGTTTCTCAGCATATTGTCACCTTTCTGGGATTGATGAAGAAAATATTTCACAAGGTGCTTCAACGTCAAGAAATTCCCACCAAAGCAGTCAGGCATAATGGTGGATGTAAGAAAGCATGGAGGCCAGGTATGGTGGCTCATGCCTATAATCCAAGCATTTTGGGAGGCTGAGGTGAGAGGATTGCTTGAGTTCAGGAGTTGGAGACCTGCCTGGGCAACATAGTAAGATCTTGTCTCTACAGAAATAAAAAAAATTAGCCAGGCATAGTGGTGCACACCTGTAGTCCCAAAAACTCGGAATGCCGAGGCAGCAGGAACACCAGAGCCCAGAAGGTCAAGGATGCAGCCAACTGTGATTGTGCCACTGCCCTCCAGCCTGGGTGACAGCCCTAACTTGGAAAAAAAAAAAAAAAGCTTGGAGTTCCATGCGGACCTGGAGATCAGTGGGTACCACTGAGTCCTGATGGGTGTTCTAGTGCACCTATTTGAGAGGGTGCTGTTGTCCTTCAGGGTGACTGAGAGGAGGGAGAAAAGGAGGTTGGGATTGAAGCAGGGAAGTGGAGCATATCTTCGGGCATTTCCAGGGGTCTAGGCACACCTGAAGCAGGAAACTGAGGTAACTCTCTGCTGATCATCTGACCAAACCTTGGTTATTTTACTTTATACTAATGATTTTTATTTTCTACTATACAAAATCATAATCTATATACTGCCAAAAATACTGGAGACCCCAAAACACAAAACTATGGGTTTACAAAGAACCAAGAAAATAAAACTTTATGTGCCATGTATATTAGTTACTCATTGCTATACACCAAATTACCCAAAAACTTAGTAGCCTAAAACAACTACAGGTATAGACATTTGTAACCTTACACCAATTCTGTAGATCAGTACATTGGGAGCTGCTTGGCTGGGTTGACCCATCTTCAGGTCTCTCATGAAGTAATTAATGTCAAGATGGCAACCATAGCTACAATCACCTGAAGGCTTGACTGGGGCCTGAGGGTCTACTTTCAAGATGGTTTACTGCCATGGCTGGCAAGTTGGGGCTGGCTTTGGCATTAATTCACTGTCATGTGAATCTCTTCATAGGGTTACGTCAGATCCTCACAACCTGGAAGCTGCCTTCCCCCAGAGCAAGTGATCGACAGAGAAAGCAGACAGCCACAATGTCCTTCACAGTCTAACCTTTGATGTCACACTCCATCACTTCTGTTTACATAGACTTGGTACCCCTATTTAGCGTGGGAAAGCATGAGACCAGAGATACGGATCATTGGAGGCTGTCTTGGAGCAGGGCTCCTACACCATGGAAAATGCATGCTTATGTAAGAATACCGTTGACACAATGCATTCTTGGGGACTATGATCAACTGATATTTTCAGAAAATACAATTTTGTTCAAGTGTCAAATCTTCCACTTGCATTTGAACTAGAAATACTTATAGCAGAAGCAACTGAGCTCCACTTTCCTTTCTTCTTTCTGCCCATTCCTGTGACGAAAGTTTCATGAAATGCTCAGACTTGCAAGGATAAAGAGAGGCAGGGACACCATCCTTCTCTTTTCTTTCAGCTCGTGAGTACATATATTACCACATGCTTGAGAATACCACCAGGATAAAAGGCTGCTCTTAATCAATAAATCAAAGCCAAGAAATAATTGAAATTCACTGAAATTCAGTTCTAATATAAAGACTAAAGAAGCAATTTGCTACCATGATACAGATGAAGAGTGGTAGCATCAAACCCTGAGAAGTGAGAACAGAGAGAAGGATGAAGAAAAACTGTGCTGATATTAACAAAGTCACTTTCACATGGTGTGATTGGGCCAGATGGCTGAAGTGAGAAGGAGTAACATTGTTATCTTCTGTCAAGTAACAAGGCAAGGAAGCTTGCCTTTCAGTTAAATGTGGCCAATTCTTACAGCACAATGATTCTGCACAATACATTGTGGTTGCTACTTGCAGAGGAAAATCAACAGACAAAGAAACATGGTCCCAGTGTTCAGGGAGCCTACACTTTAGAGAAAGAGATAGTTACATGCACAAACAAGAGGAACGGTGAGTGCCCACAGGGAAGTGTGGGCAAAAGATTATAGTAATGCTGAATAAGGATGGACCCAAGGAAGGCTTCCCAGAATAGGTGGCAAATGAAGGAGGCATTTCAGGATGCACAGGATATTAGTGGATAGGGCCAAGGTGGAGAAAAATGGGAAGTAGAGCAATCCAAACGACTTGAGCAATGAGACTGAAGTTGTCAAATGCAGGCTTTATTTGGAGAAGACACTCTAGACTCTAGAGTGAAGAATTAGAAGTGGTGGGGAGTAGAGGGTTGTTGATGAGAGAAGAGACTGAGAGGATATGCTTAGATTAGAACTTGAGGATTTGTTAACTCATACATTTATTTATAGGATTTGGAAGCCATATGCCAAGGTTCAAATCCCAGCTCTGTCACTTAGCAGCTTTGTGAACTTGAGCATGTTACTTAAACTTTCCATACCTCAATGTCTCCATATGAAAAAGGGACTAACAGTACCTACCCCATAAGGTAATGGGATTAAATGACTTCATATGTGAAAAGCACTAGAACAGCGCAAGGAACACTATTTCATCCTCATCATGTTCTTGCTGTCATCATTCGTTTAGGGAGACAACTATGGTAGCTCTGTGAATGGCAAATAGGGACAGAGTTGTGGAATGTTGCAAAAATAGAACATAAAAGACTAATGACCAGTAAATGGGAGGAGTTCAAGCATATGGCTAAGTTTATACTCCAAGAAGTAAGAGAATGGAAATTGGAGTGGCCACAATAAACAAAGGGAAATTGAAGAAATAAATTATATGACTTCCACCCCACCACTCAATCCCAGGGATATTATAGTAATAAATGACTTCTCTTCCATGGTATGTAGCCAGTACTGGGTAGCAGCAGGTTCTGCTCCACTCAGTCTCTCAGGAACCTAGGCTGACAGAAATCCCACCGTCTCAGAGCTACACCTCTGGAACAAGTCACCTCCTTGGTCAATGTGACAGGGAATAAGATCATTAGAGGGTCTCAGACAAGCTTCTAAGGGCTTTAACCCAGAAGTGATTCATGTCATTTCTGCTTACAGTACATGACCAGAACCAGTGCATGGTTCCATCTAACTGCAGGTAGGCAGGGCTTTCAGAGGGAACTGCATGGGTATCCACTGGGCAGTAAATGCCTCTGCCATAGAATAAATGGGTTGGATAGGGAATAATATTTGGTTATAGATATTATTTTAGTTTGCCAGAGTTGCCATAGTAAAATACCACAGACTGGGGGATTTAAGCAACAGAAACTTATTTTCTCACTGTCTTAGAGGCAAGAAGTCTAACATAAACACATAGGCAGGCTTGGTTTCTCTTGAAGTGTCTCTCCTTGGCTAGCAGATGGCCGCCTTCTCTCTCTGTCCTCACGTGGCCTTTCCTCTGTGCATGTGCGTGTCCCTGGTGTCTCTCTGTGTGTCCAAATTATCTTTCTATAAGAACACCAGTCAGATTGGATCAGGCCCCACCCAAATGTCCTCATTTTCTTTTAATCACCTCTTTAAAGGCTGTACCTCCAGATACAGTCACATTTTGAAGTACAGGGGTTAGGGCTTCAACATATAAATTTGGGTGTGGGGAGGAGACACAAATTAGCCTATAATGTGTTGATTTGCTTTAACTGAAGAAATCACCTAACCCTTGTCTTAAGAATAAGTCATGTTTATTAGATGTTGCAAAGTTTTTCCCTAAGTTGAATGAGTCCATCTAACTTAAGGAACTGTGATCATAATTGTTGTTTCTATTCAGTTTTTGATAGAACCAAGTTAAATTTCCTAAACATGAAACAAAAGGAAAAATTCCTCTAACAGAAAGAAGGAAAAGCCTGACATCTGAAATATGCAAATGTTAACAAAGAATGAAACTCACTCACAGCTGTGAAATAAGTAATGGATTTAACCTGGCATTCATTAAAGAAATTGAGACTATGATGCTGATCCTAATTAAAATAAACTTAATCTCAGTGTCCTACAGTAAACACTGACAAGAGGCAGTATGTTCAGGATTATTTATTTACAGCTCTCACTAACACACAATTAGGATCTCTATGTTTTGCCATTGCTCAGTCTACATATGCTGCCAATAATTGGAAGAGCAATTTAAAATTCAATCATGCAAAGTAAGCAAAAACCAAACAGATATGATTAAATGTTTCTCTCTTCATCCACATGTTCAAGCAATCAGAAAAATAGCCAGTAACCAGAATTATAAGAAAAGGTAAATTATGAACTTTCAGTGAAAGTCTAATCAGGTAAAATATTTTCTCATTATATTATTTTATGAAAAGCAGACAAACAAATGCATAGAACACATTGTGAGCTACGGGTCTTAAATACATGAGTTTGGGTTCCTGCTTAGAATTTTTTTTTCCACAATGGGCCATCAAGTATACTGCAAAATCTTCTCTAACAGCCTCTCTTTCTGCCACAAAGAATTCAGCACATGGGTCTTTAACCTTGTGCTAATGGTCCATGTGTATAGGTTGCCTCCCATATTTGGAGGGACAGGGAATATATCATACTTTTTATATCTCTCACAATGTCTTTCACAAGGTGGGACATGACTGACCCATGGAACGCCTTTATTACTACATTAGAGGATAGTTTACATGTTTTAAAATAACAGGCCTGTTGTAGGCCAGTAGCTTTCAAGCCTTCAAACACTACTTTCCACCACTCACTCAATCAAATTTTCCCTCCCTTCCCAGGGAGTTGGACCCAAATCATCTCCTTTCCCCACCATCCTAAGCAGCAAGGGAGATAGGAAATGAAGGCCAGGATAAAAACCAGGAAGGCTCCACCAAACATGCCTGTCTTCTTGGCATGCACCTTCCGGGAGTATCTACAGAGGTGTTCTATGTTGCAGATCCAACAATCGCCCCAATTCCTGAATACATATACAGTTGTTCCTTAAACAACATGAGATTAAACTGTGCAGATTCACTTATAAGAAAACTTTCTTCTGCCTCTGCCATCACTGAGGCAGCAAGACCAACCTCTCCTCTTCCTCCTCCTTCCAGCCTCCTCAGCATGAAGATAATGAGGAAGAAGACCTCTCTGAGGATCCACTTCCACTTAATAAATAGTAAATGTATTTCCTCTTCTTCCTGAGTTTCTTACTACAATTTTCTTTTCTTTAGCTTACTTTGTTGTATGAATACAGTATATAATCCATATAACATACAAAATATGTGTTAATCTGCTGTTTTTGTTATCAGTAAGGCTTCCAGGCAATGGTAGGCTTTTAGTAGTTCAGTTTTGGGGGAGTCAGAAGTTTATTTATTTATTTATTTATCCTTTTGAGTTGTAGTCTCACTCTGTCACCCCGGCTGGAGTGCAATGGCACACTTGCAGCCACTGCAGCCTCAACCTGCTGGGCTCAGGCGATCCTTCCACCTCAGCCTTCCAAGTAGCTAGAACTATAGGCACGCATCAACATGCCTGATTAATTTTTTCATTTATTGTAGAGATGAGGTCCCACCAAGTTGCTCAGGCTGGTCTCGAACCTGTGGCCTCAGACAATCCTCTCACCTTGGCCTCCCAAAGTGCTGGGATTTTAGGTGTGAGCCACCATGCCTGGCTAAGGGAGTCAAAAGTTATACACAGATTTTTGACTGTATGGAGAGTCAATGCTTCTAATCCCTAAATTATTCAAGGGACAACTTTATACAGTCACAGCTGCAGCATGCCATAAACACTTGCTTATGGGAGATTGAGACTAGCCCTGAATATCCAATAACCCACTTCCTAGAGGGCTGTAGAGGGGTAAATTATGTACAGGAAGGAGGAACAGGAATCACATCACACTTGCTGATGGACCTGGAGAACAAACAACAGCCAGTTTTGGTAACTGTTATAAAAACCTCAGATTCCACCTTATTTTTTAAAAACTTATTGATGAAGGATCACCAGACCATGTGAGCTCACATCATCTCCTAGTCTCTTGGCAGCCAGGGAGTCTTCCCAGAGGATTTAACTTCCCAAAGGATTCCCAGAAGACAAGACTGGAGGCAGGGAGACCAGTTAACAGACCATTTGTGGCTGCAACCCAAGCAAGAGGAGAAGGGGTCCTAGAACTAAGCCACTACAGTGACCAGAACAGACAGGATAGACTTGAAAATAACAAGGAAACAGAACTGACAGAATTCCACAAATAGTTGTGTGTGGAAGGGACATGAAGGAGAGAGGAAAGGGAAAAGCCAGAGATGACTTCCTCCCAGTGTTCTGGCAAGAGGAGAAGACTTGGGTGCTGGTTCTGTCTTGGACAGGTTATACTGGAAGTTCCTCATTTTTTTCTTTTCTTTTCTTTTCTTTCTTTTCTTTCCTTCCTTCCTTCCTTCCTTCCTTCCTTTCTTTCCTTCCTTCCTTCCTTCCTTCCTTCTTTCCTTCTTTCTTTCTTTCTTTCTTTCTTTCTTTCTTTCTTTCTTTCTTTCTTTCTTTCTTCAAATAGGGTCTTGCTCTATCATCCAGGCTGGAGTGAAGCCTAAAAGTCCTGGGCTCAAGTGAGTCTCCAGCCTCAGTTTCCCAAATAACTAGGACTACAGTCATATGCCATCACTCCTTCTTCCTCTGAAAAGTTTATCAAAGGTAATAAATAAGTGGAGTGTGACTGAGTGGCAATTTTGAGCTGGGAATCCTACAGATAGTGGCCGAAGCTCTCTTGGGTGGGACGGGGGAAATGCGTGCCTTGCGACACTCCATTCTTAGATGGCATTCAAAAGTGAGTTCTGTTGGTAATTGTTCACTGACTAAAATTTTGTATTTTTTTTTTCTGGCTTTGAGCAGATATATTAAGACATCATCTTCTATTGCTACTAGAAAAAACAAAAACCAAGATTGAAGCCAAAGTCTAGAAATTATCATTCTTTGTCTTCTGAATGAAATATTGTTCCAAGAAATAACTGTGTGATGTTATTGCATCACTACCTGGATTGGATACCTCTTATTTGCCATTTTGGATCCTCCCAGCCTCTTGTATCTACCTCTTATTTCAGCTTCAAGGGGCCCACAGATCTGGGAGAGCTCTGGCCAGTTACACCAGGTCAGACCTGTGCCTCAAGCCTCTCACCACCCAACCCAGAACCTGTCTGTGAACTCTACAGAGTAGGATGCCCAGGGATCACTCAGTGCCTGTGCATGCCCAACCTGGAAGATGGGGCAATTAGCAACTTAAAGAACAAAGCTCCAATTTATGGTGACAGAAGTTGGTAGACAGTCCCTTCTCCTTTCTTCCTGATGAACAGTCCTGAAATGCAGTTCACACTGCTCCCCAGGGGGTCCACAGGACTCAGTGATCATTTGACCACTGCTACAGGCAACTCAACAGTACAGTCGTCCTTCTTTCCCTAGGATCACATTCCTAATAAGATCCTCATACATATGCCTTTTGCTCAGTCTCTGCTTTCTGCAGAACCCATGCTAGGACACAATGGAAGTAAACATGTAAAAGAAACATAGCAATCAATTTGCTTTTGATTATTCAACTATACGGGAAAAGGAAAGATGGTGACGTCTCCTTTGGGTTATGTAGTACTAACCCATTCTGGAAGTTGTTTTTTATAACCCAAGTAAAATTATTTCCAGCAGAGTCAACAAACTAAGAGATATGCAACATGTTTCTTTTTAGGGTTTATACTCTAAAATTTATCATTTCAAAATGTATGTATCAGACAACCAATTTAACTCATCATTGACAAAGTCACTTTCCTTTCCCTTTACTGTCCTTTCCCTTTACTGTCACTTTTCTGTCCTCTTTACAATAACCATCTAGGCCTTATTTTTCCTTTCTTTCTTTCTTCTTCTTCATCTTCTTTTTCTTTCTTCTTTTTTTTTTTTTTGGATTTGGGATCTTATTCTAATACCCAGGCTGGAGTGTAAGTAGCATGATCATGACTCACCATAACCTCAAACTCCTGGGTTCAAGTGATCCTCCTACCTCAGCCTCCCAAGTAGCTGGGACTATAGGAATGTGCCACCATGCCCAGCTACATTTTTTTGTTTGTTTGTTTGTTTTGTAGAGATGAGGTCTCACTATGTTGCCTAGGCTGGTCTTGAACTCCTGACCTCAAGCAATCCTCCTGCCTCAGTCCCCCAAATTGTTGGATTACAGATGTCAGCTACTGTGCCTGGCCTATTTTTCTGTTACTTTATTCTGTCCTTTGACTGATCATACTAAGAGCCAGCAGCTTTTACATGGGATCCAGGCAGCCACATATTTTAAGTGGGAAACAGGCAGCCACATATTTTAAATGGGATCCAGGTAGTCACATATTTTGGGGGTTATGGTCAAAAGCCTACCTAATAGGCTATAGATCCTGGTGCTTTGAGAAAGAAGCAAGTCATGTAGAAATCCAGGAACCAGGTAGCTCAGTCATCATCCAGCTATGGGTTGGGCCCTGGCCTGTCTGCAGAAGCACAGAGGGGACTTTTGCAAAGAGGGAGACATGTTAAGACCTCTTACTGGACAGAAGGGGTCTTAACACGTTTATTCTTTCTTTCAAAATAATTGCACACCCACTGTGTGCTAGGGAATGCATTGCAGCACAAGATAGGCACCTTCCTGCCTTCATGGATCTTAACCATCTAGTGAGACCACAAGACACTACTCACCATGGTCAAAAGCTCCAGGAAGATGCTTATATGATATATATGATTATTTCAATTGCTGCTGCAGATTCCAGTTCCTCCCTCTGTATCATAGTTGGAATGTTTGTTCCCCAAACTTCATGTTGAAATGTGATCCCCAGTGGTGGAGGTGGGGCCTAATGGGTGGTGTTTGGGTCATGGGGTGATCTTACATCTTGGTGCTGTCCTCATGGTAATGAATGAGTTCTTGCTCTGTTAGTTCTCATGAACGCTGGTTGTCAAAAAGAGGCTGGCTTCTTCCTTCTTTCTTCTCCCTCTCACCACATGATCTCTGCACACAGTGGCTCCCCTTTGCCTTCTGTCATGAGTCGCAAAGTCCCTCACCAGAAGCAAATGATGGCACCATGCTTTTGTGCAGCCTGCGGAATGGTGAGCCAAATAAACCTCTTTTCTTTATAAATTACTCAACCTCAGGTAGTCCTTTATAGTGACACAAACAGACTAAGACACTCTGTCTTCAGACCTTGCCTTCCAACTGTTGGCCACACTTCAGTCAGCCCTGGCCGAGGCCACCCATATAGGGGTGACATCCTGGTGTAGATCCTGACTGCCTTATCTGTGTGAGCAACTCCAGCTGTCTCCACGAGATCTCCCCTGGTCTCTTCTCTGGAAGATGTTCTCTCTGGGTGTGAGAGCATCCCTGTCATCCTGTTCTCTATACTCAATGCAGAAATCTGGTGTTCGAACCCAAGAAACAGTCCCATGTATTGTGTTCCACTAATCTGCCTCTGCCCTTTCTTTTTTAAATTAGCAGCTTTCAGATTTCTTTGATGCTGACCCACAGAAAAAGAAATATATTCTACCTTGTATTAAATAAACCTCTCATAAATATAATTATGAACATATTGCAAAGTTATTTTTATAAATTTGCTCCCAAGGAAAAGGCCTCTTATGGGTCACTTCAAAGTCTTATTTGTGGTGGAGACATTTTATAGAAAAAGAAGACAATTATTATTAGACTAATGACTAAAGAAAATAAGTGTTTGGTTAAAGGTCACTAGATTTCTTGACTAGTACTCAGCTGATAGTCAACTAGTTGCGTAGGTATCACCAGTTCCTTTGAACAAGTCTTCATTCCATTCAAGTGTATCAGAAGACTGCTTAAGTGTTTTAGGATTGCTAATTTCTTCCCAGAATGCAATTGTGAAATTACATCATACTACAGGTTCTGGCTCAAAAAGATTTGGGGCAATCTTCCCTTTATAATTGCAATTGAAAAACATATACTGCATCACTGAAACAAAAGCCATATAAAAAAATATCTTTACTAAGTTCAAAAAGTTTGATTTTTTTTTCTTATTTTCTATTTTTTAAAGACTTTTTATTTCTACTTAGAACACAGTGATGGGCCCCAAACTGCAGTATAAAAAAAGAATTGCTGTAGATTAATCTCTCAGTGTGTTAAAAGTAGAAGTAATTTCTGAGACTTTGTTTTAAAATGTTGTGATTTTCTTATAAGAATAATGCCATTGGAAATTATCATTATTCTTTAAGTTTGGAGGCTCTAATTTAAATGTTTAACATTTTATATTATTTATCAGAGTCAAATGTTTTCTATGAAACACATCTGAAATTTTATGATAGTTACATTTTAAATAATAAGAAAGTTCCTAGCAGCTTTATTGATAATAGCTGAAATCCAGAAATATCCCATATGTCCATCAACATTAGAATGGTTATTGCAGATAGTGGAACTGTGATATAGTCACACAAAGGAATACTCTTTGCCATTTTAAAAAAGAACAGCTACTCATACACACAGCCAGGATGACTCTTATAGTCATTATGAGAACAAAAGAAGCCAGACATGAATGAGAACACACTGTATGATTCTGTTTATGTGAAGTTAAAGAAAAGGCAAAAACAAATCACTGATGAGAGAACTCAGAGTAGTTACCTCTGGAGGGGAAGGCTATTGGGTATGAAGGGGCAGGATGAAGTTTTCTGGGCACTGGAACCATTTTTCTGTTTGTTTGTTTCCCTTTTTTCAGCTTTATTAAAATTTACTTAAGGAAAAAAAGTTGTAAATATTTGGGTGTATAACAAATGTCTTGAAATATGTATACAATATGAAAAGGTTAAATCAAGCTAATTGACATAACCGTAACCTCATTGACTTAACCTTTATTTATTTATTTTTAGTGGGAACATGTAAGATCTACTCTAAGCAGTTTTCAAGTATACGATACATTCTTTTCAACTACAGTCACTGTGCTGTTCAATAAGTCTCCAGAATGTATTCTTCCTGTGGACTGAAACTTTGTGCCCTTTGACCAACAGCTCCCCAACCCCATACCCTATAGTCCCTGCTCACCATCGTTCACGCTCTGCTTCTACGAAGTCAACACTTTTAGACTCCAAATACAAGTGAGATCATGCAGTATTTTTCTTATTTCACTTAGATAATGTTCTCCAGGTTCATCCATGACACTGCAAATGACAAGATTTCCTTCTTTTATAAGGGTGAATAATATTCCATTACATATATATGAACATTCATATGTATTACATTTTCTTTATCCATTCATTGATGGGCACTTAGGTTGAGACCGTATCTGGACTACTGTGAATAATACTGCAGTGAACATGTGCAACTGTCTCTTCCACACACTAATTTCATTATCTTTGGATATATACCCAGAAGTGGGCTTGTTGGATCATATGGTCGTTCTATTTTTAATTGTTTGAGGAACCGCCAAGGAACCTTCATACTGTTTTCCATAATGACTGTGCTAATTTACATTCCACTAGCAGTGTATAAGTGCTCCCTTTTCTCCACATCTTTGCCAACACTTATCTTTTGTGTTTTTAATAGCAGTCATTCTGATAGATGTGAAGTGATAGCTCATTTTGGTTCTGATTTGCATTTCCCTGATAATTAGTGATGTTGAACATCTTTTCCTATATTTCTTGGCTCTTTGTATAGATATTTTAAGAAATATCTATTCAGGCCCTTTGCTCATTTTTGAAATCAAATTATTTGTTTTATTGCTATTGAGTTATTTGATTTTCTTATATATTTTGAATATTAACTTCCATCAGATATATGGTTTGGAAATATCTTCTCCCACTCTGTAGATTGTCTTTTCACACTGTTGATTGTTTCTTTTACTGTGCAGAAACTTTTAGTTCGATGCATTCCTATTTGTCTATTTTTGCTTTTGCTGCCTGTGCTTTTGGGGTCATATCCAAAAAAATCTTTGGCAAGACCAATGTCATGAAGATTTCCCCGGTGTTTTCTTCTAGCAATTTTAGAGTTTTAGGTCTTACATCTAAGTCTTTAATCCATTTTGAACTGATTTTAAAAATATGGTGTAACATAAAGGTCAAATTTCATTCTTCTAATATCACTTTTTCCCAACACCATTTATTGAGGAAACTGTCCTTTTTCTTTGTGTGTTCCTGGTACCCTTGTTGAATATCAGTTGGCTGTAAATGTGGATTTATTTCTTGGCCATCTATTTTATTCCATTTGTCTATATGTCTGTTTTTATGCCAGTACTATGCTGCTTTGGTTACCATAGCTTTGTGATAGATTTTGATATCAGGTGGTGTGATGCCTCCAGCTTTGTTCTGTTTGCTCAAGATTGCCTTGGCTATTCAGGGGTTTTTGTGGTTCCATACAAATTTTAGAATTTTTTTCTCTATACCTGTGAAAAATATCATTGAAATTTTGATAGAAATTGCATTGATTTTGTTGGTTGTTTGGGGTAGTATGGGCATTTTAACAATATTAATTCTTCCAATTCATAAACACAAGGTACCTTTCTATTTATTTATATCTTCTTCAATTTCTTTTATCAATGTTTTATAGTTTTCAGTGAACAGATTTTTTTCCTCCATGGTTAAATTTATTTCTAGATATTTTTATGCCATTTTAAAATGAAAGTGTTTTCTTGATTTCTTTTTCAGATAGCTTGTTGTTAGTATATAAACACACGACTGATTTTTGTAGGTTGGTTTTGTATTCTGTAACTTTACCAAATTTGTTTATCAATTCTAACAATTTTTTGGTAGAGTCAGATTTTTCTATATTTAAGATCATGCTATCTGTAAACAGAGACAATGTAACTTCTTGGAAACATTTGCTTTAAATCTGGGTGGTGGTTACAAGTAGATAAAAATATGTCAGAATGAGTACTTTTGTATGCTATGTCTCAAAAAAAGAAGAAACAAAAAGACCATTCTCTATCAATATCCACTTCAAATGCAGTTTTTTAGGAGTGAACTTATAATCAACTCTTAGGTTTCTTTGACATTGTCTTGCATCTTATAGTGCTATTCACCTTTGGAACATGTCTTTGCATATGGTACCAATACATTAATACTTGTTAATTGTTAGCTGCTCTCATTTCATTCTCACCATAACTGGTGGTGCAAAGGGTCGAGCATCATTATTCTGATTGGATACATAAACAAATTGCAATTCAAAAAGATTAAGAGACTTATGTAAAGTTACAGAACTGATTCATGACCAAGTCAGTACTGTAACTCAGATCTTCCAAATTCAAATCAAATAATCTTTCCATAACTATCAGCCACCACTCCTTGACCCAAGAATGATTTCTAGGGAGAATCTCATTGTGATCTCCTTTGATTCCTCCTGGACTCCTACTTGGAAGAATTAATGATGGGTGACAATTATCTGGTAACAATCAATGAAGTGGCACATATCATGCACATGTTACATGAAAGCAATGCATTTCCCAATGTCACAGCAAGTTTATTCCTCTCAACAACATTATGGATGAGACTGTCCCCATTTTACATTTGCAATAACCAAGGCTGAGAGATTAGAAGGCTTGCCCAATGTTCCTGCTTCCTCTACCAAGTTTTAAGAGAAAGCAGTTTTTCTGAAGTGCATGCAACCATGTTCTAGTTCAAGCCTGTTGGTTGATCCCGAGTTTTTTAACCTGAGGACATATTGCTACTTGGTAGCATCTGTGATATTTAGGTCTCAGGAAAGAAAATCCAGGCAGATGTTAACAGGGTTGAGAGGAACAGAAAACTTAAGGAGGTGAAGTTCTTGTCAACATTTAAATAAGCTTAGACCTGCTTATTTGTGCAAAATTAGAGAAAAAAATTTCCCATGCTCCCACACGAGCAATATCAGTTAGAGTGCTAACTACAAATTTTACCTCCATAAAAGAAAGCTATGTGTTAGGAATTGAATCTACACATTGGGACCAGCATTTTAAAACAGGCCTCTTAAGTTTGCAATTCAAATACCATTTCCCTTCCTCGTGTGGTACAGCCAGTTCCAGACTGAAATCTCCCCACAGCTCTGTGGTATGTTGGTGAGATAGAGAAAGACTCTTGGCAGCCAGGAGCTGGCCCAGCACTCACAACAAAGCCCTGATGTTCTTTTGTGGAACATAATCCAGGAAGACATCAGTATCAGACAAAGACAATCTGTGCCCAGGATGGAGCAAGACAGAAACAAGGCCACCATGTAATCATGTCTGAACACAGACAAAAATAAGAACATTGCTGAAACAAAAATGGCCACCATCTCCCTGTCCTAGCCAACCTGTGTGGCTGCTGCTTTTTTACCAATCACCTCAACCTGCCAAGTAGGTGAAACTACAGGTGTGTGCCAACTTCCTGACTTTTTTTTTCTTGTAGAGACTATGTCTCCCTATGTTTCCCAGGCTGGTCTTGAACTCCTAGACCCAAACAAGCTTTCTGCCTCTAGCCGCCTCTGTTCTTTTTGCTTTCTAGATAAGAAAGATTTAGATATCCAATCATAGAATTCTCCACTTCCAGACAGCATCCAAGGAAGAGCAAAGCCACTCTTCCTTGAACCCTCCCAAAAGCATCAAACACAAGTGCAAATCTTCTGAGTCTTTTCATACCCTCCCCCATGGTGTATGCACTCCCCCACTGCAATGTATGATAAGTCCAGTCTGCTCACCCACACTGTGTTATTGGCTAAAGAGTGGTATCCTCAACCACCTGCCCTCCAGTTCCCATGTCATTGACAAGCTTTAGGAAACAGGATGAAATTCAGTATACATCAATTTGTCCTTCTTTAAAGATTGAGAATCCATATAATTATAACACAAATCAGGCCTGGCATGGTGGCTCATGCCTGTAATCCCAGCCCTTCGGAAGGCTGAGACAGAAAGTTTGTTTGGGTCTAGTAGTTCAAAACCAGCCTGGGAAACATAGTCTCTACAAGAAAAAAAAAAGGCCAGGAAGTTGTCACACACCTGTAGTTTCAGCTGCTTGGCAAGTTGAGGTGAAAGGATCACCTGAGTCCAGGAGATCAAGGCTGTGGTGAGCCATAATCATGCTACTGCACTCCTGACTGGATGATAAAGTGAGACCCCCCAATTAAAAAAATAAAAATAAATGTAACACAAATCAATGTCAAAGGTTGTCAGTGAGAAGGTAAGTGTTTTTTGTCACAAACACAAATTGTAATGCTTACCTACTAAAGTAAGCCTTACTAGCTTCTACATTGTTTAATGCTTAACATAAGAGGGAGGTCAAGGGGGCTGATGAAGAGTGTTCATGACTGGAATCAGATCCCAAGGAGGGACAAGCAGAGAGCTTGACACAACAAATGGAAGGAAAAGGTAGACTGCCCACAATTCCAGGCAGGAACAGCCATGAGCCAAGCAGAAAACCTTGCTAAGGCTTTCATGCTCATGAGTGGAGACAACAAACTATCAAGAGGATAATTTTGGAGAGAGAAAAGAGGGCGACATTAGAGAATAATTAGGGTAGGCTCATCAAAAGTCATTTCTAAATAGCTGAAGCATTACTTACAAAAAGATGAGCTGTATCTTTTCCCCATGATGCATATATATGCTGGCCAGATGCCACTAGACTTCTGGGAATTTCTGTGACAAATTCTAGACAATATAACAATACTTTTTAAAGCTTGTCCTATGATTGACAGTTGGAGCTGGCTGCCAAGTAGGAGCTCAGCTGATGCCATAGACCAGGGACCCAGGCTGTGCCATATTTTGAGGACAGTTTCAAATGCAGGTGTTGCCTAACCCTCCTCAAAATGAGATAGGATGGTGACACACTGAATTGCCACTAAATTTTTTTTTTAAATGCAGTTCCTAGACAATACTTCATCATGTCTACAGAATTTCTCATCTTGAAAAAAATCAAAAAATTATCCATGAGGGTGGCACACACCTGTAGTTTCAGCTACTTGGGAGGCTGATGTAGAAGGATCACCTGAGTCCAGATCAACGCTGCAGTAAGCTGTGATCATGTCACTGCACTTCAGCCTGGGTGACAGAGTGCGACCCCGACTCAAAAAATAAAATAAAATAAATGTAACACAAATCAGTGTCAAAGGTTGTCAGTGAGAAGGCAAGTATTTTTGCCTATGAATGCACATTTTAATGTGTACCCATTAAAGCAGGCCTTACTAACTTCTACATTACTTAATGCTTAACATAAGAGGGAGATCACAGACATAGATAATTTGATTATGATGATCTGGGATTTAATTTTTCCATAAGTTTGCTCAAAATCACTAAGTTCTGTAGACTTCCTCAGCAGGGAAGGTCAGCAGGGATCCAATTCCCATGGCACTGGGAGACAATGATGCCACCCACAGAACAGTGGCATTTGTGCATGTTAAAAGCCTGCATGTTGTCAGGCAATTTCATTACACCCATGTGCAAACTCTCCATAGAGGGACACTGTGCAGCTTCCAAATAATAGATAGCAAGGCATGAGTTGCATGAGCAGTGCTCAGAGTGGAGTCCAACTGTGAGGCTGCTGCTAGGGTCAGAAGAGTTCACCACCTTCACAGAGCTGTCTGGTAATACCCTTGACTTTCATAAGTCCTCTCTCACCCCTGGCCTTCTCCTCACCAGCAGCTGCTACCAATACCAGCTAATGGTGCTTGGGATCACTGATAATTACACAGTCACAGTTCCTCATTCTCAGGAAGCGGGAGGAGGTGGGCTTTTGCAGTCATCCTTGCCCCAGAGCATCACCCACAGCTGCATATCACACCCACCAGCCAGTCATCTATCCCACAAGCCAAAGCCTCTCCCTCGACCTTAAAATGAAGGAAGTCAGGAACATAAGAGCATAGCCAAGGGAGCTGAAAAAGAGTCTTTGTGTCTGAAGGTCAGGTCCCAAGGAGGGGCATGCAGAAAACCTGATCTCATGAATGGAAGGAAGAGGCAGGCTCCCCGCTCTTCCAGGCAGGAACACAGCGCCTAGGCTCTGCACTACTTTCTAACACAGTGTTCTTCCCTCCCATATCAGGCCTCCCTTGGTGCAGGCAGCCTGTCTCCCTTCACTGAGCCTGTACCTTCTCATTCTCTGCCCCTGCCTTCTGTCCTCCCCACCTAGGACCAAATCCCACCTGCCATTCTCCAGGTCCTAGTTCTCAGGCTCCCTCCTCCCCAAGCCCTACTTGCAGGGTCCCAGCAGAGAGGGACCTGGCCTCCTCCGAGCCTCTTGGCACTGGCTCTGGGCTTACAACCTCTCACTTCTTACTGTTCATCCATCCACCTGACACAGTCCAGCTGCCCAATAGACCTGGGCCCTCCATTGCAATTCACACCTGATTCAACCACAGCAACAGCGCAGTCTCTGGGCATGACAGGGCACCTCATGAATAGGTATGGAATGAGTGGAAGGCTGTGAAGATATTGTTTATAACAGGGGTCCCCAAACCCTAACCCCCAGTTCATGACCTGTTAGGAACTGGGCTGCACAGCAGGAAGTAAGCAGCAGGGTGAGCAAGAGTTCAGTTTTCTGTCAGATCAGCAGCGGCACTAGATTCTCATAGAAGCTCAAATCCTGTTGATCCTATTGTGAACTGCACTTGTGAAGGATCTAGGTTGTCTTTCCTTATGATAATCCAATACCTGATGATACCCACCCCATCCGTGGAAACCTGTCCCTGATGCCAAAAAGTAGGGGGACCGCTGGTCTATAAGACAAATGAGATTGGAATAGCGATTCTGTGTTCTCTCTTTATGCATCTTCTCTCTCTCTTTTCTTCATTTGTTTTGCTTATATATTTGTCGCTGCCTGCCTTCTAAATGGAAATAGCCTGTTCCCAAAGTTCCACCTTTCGTATCCACCTTTCCCAATAAATAGGTTTTCTCTTCTTCCTTCCTTTTATTTCTTTTTATATAAAATAAAAGTCTTTGACTAGAACAGACAAAAATACAACAAAGAATGAAAAAACCAGAACCCAGGAGGAGATGTGATTTTACTAGAGGTATGTCAAGACCCCATGAACTTGAATAGTTCACACGAATGTTAAAGACCATGGTGAGATTCCTATCAGCTGTAATAGGGCCTTTCTGCCGCTCAATGTCAGGATCATTTCTGAGACTCCAGACGACCCTCCAATCTTTGATCATTTTCTCAGTTCTGGCCGCCATGAATCAGTCTGTGTTTTCTCTTAACATAGCAGCCCTCTCCCTGGGCGGTTCTCCCCATTTCCATAGACTCAGTTCAACCATGACCCTACCTCCTCCTCCTCACCTTTTTTTGCAAGTGTATACAATTTTTTCTTTGTGGGTTTTCACAAGGGGAAGGAGGCCCAAATTTGCAGAGATTTGCAGAGGCACACGTTTGCAGAGATCTATACAGAGCTTTAGCTTGGGATTCACTTCTCCCCTCACCCCTCTACCTTTCCATGAAAGCCAGGGGAGGGGGGCCTTTTCCTCTACTTCAGCCCTTTTTCCTAAGACAATTGAGCAGAACAAGTGAGACTCCATCTATCCAGTGGGTGATCCTTTTTCCATTTCTACATAAGGAACAAATAGGGCAACCCCCCCTCAGGTTTCCTTTCACTGCCAAAAGCTTTCCTTTTGCTTAATAAATTCTATCTCACTCATTTTTTTAAAATGAACACATAATTAGAAATGACTTCAAGATTGTCCAGGTTGGGACTTGAATTAGATTTTAGAAAGAATTATCCTAGACAGGGTGTGGTGGCTCATGCCTGTAATTTCAGTGCTTTGGGAGGCCAAGGCTGAAGGATTGCTCGAGGCCAGAAGTTTGAGACTAGCCTGAGCAACATAGCAAGACCCTATCTCTATAAAAAATGGAAAAAAAAAATTGCCAGGCATGTTGGCACATGCCTGTAGTCCCAGCTACTCTGGAGGCTAAAGCAGGAGGATCACTTGAATCCAGGAAGTCAAGAATGCAATGAGCTAAGATCATGCCACTGCTCTCCAGCCTGGGTGACAGAGTAAGACCCTGTCTCTAAAAATAAATAAATTAATTAAAACTATTTTTAAAAAGTAATAAATAATTTCCCAACTGTTACACACTTGTTACAGGAGACAGTGGAGTCTCCTTTAGGGAGCTTTTTGAACTGGTAGAATTTCAGTCTGTCTGGAATAATTCCATGTGTTGCCCAAAGCCAGGGAAATCAATGAACCTGTAGCTCAGAGCCCTCCCACTCTGCAGTAACCAGCATTTATGTTGACAGTGTTCTTTTATTTATTTCAATAGTCTTTCCTTCTAGCCCAAGGCAATGTCTTCTTCATCACTAATTTGTCATAACATGTATCGAAGCATTCAGGAACGTCCCAACAGAAACATCTTTAAGAATCCAAGACTCTCCAAGTGGTGGATCTACGGGCTGTGCGTGGGTTGTTGGTTGCTGAGGAAACCACTTGGGCTTGGAAGGCATCCCGGATATGGCAGAAGCTACCTCATCACTGTAATGTGTATTCAAGCCTAAACTTCCTGCCAGGATGAAAGAAAAAAGAGGTCTATACTGAGAAAGTCAGTCTTCTCCCTTGTGAACAATCATTTAGATGCTGCTTTAAAGAAAGTAAGGTGCTACTAGGAAGGATAATAAGTTGTAAGAGGAGAGAGAGCTTCCAGAGACAGTAACAGCTGCACGTGGGCTTTGAGCTCAGATGGCCATGGCTTGAATTCATGACTTGAATCCTACTACTGACCTTGTCCTAGTTATTAGCCTTCTGTAGGTTTAACAATCCTAATTATGTGCAAGAATAAACCTGCACTCATGTCACAACATTGTGGTGGGGCTCACATGAGAGAAATCCACATGAAGAGCTGTCTTAGCTCACTTGCCTACCCAGAGTAAGGATAAGTAAATGTTGGTTAGTGTCATTATTGTTCTGATGATTGTTTTGTCATGTATGTGATACTCTTGGAAGTTCCACCTTTTTGGATGTGAGGAGGAAAGGAGGATTTGTCCCTGAACCAAACTGGGAAGCAGTGAACTAAGAGACATTCACACGACTGTGCTTGCTCAGATGGCCACTAGTGTCCCAAGTGATGAGTTCCACAGCTGGACTTGCCAGAGGAAGATGTGAACAGTAGCCCGAAACTCCACAGGGTTCTCTAAGTGTTTCCTCTGAAGGGACTAATGCTCAAGTTTTAAAACAATAGCACATTTCTAGCCAAGCACCTCACTTAACTACGTGTATTCAACCAGACTTCAAAGTCTCCATAAATAACTCAATTTTACCCTTACCTCTCTGAGATGCTATTAAGGCTTAGTTGGAGTAACTGTTTCCTTTGCCAGGGTAAAAACTAAACTCAGTTTTGTCTTAAAAAAAATAAAACCAACTAAAAACAAAAACAAGGAACACTACCAGCGGACTAGACATGGACTCTGGAGTATTCCCTTCCCTATTTGCCAGCCTGAAGGGAGTCAGGAAGCCATGGCCTCCTGAAATGCCCCTCTGTGGGACTTGGTGAGAAATCATTCCACTTTCCATATCATTTTCAACAGTTTAACTGTGAAGTGCATGGGCAGATTGAAACGGAGACCCGAAACTGGTTGACTTCCAAAGAAAATTACCATAAATTGGAAAGCTGAATATGGCTATTCATCCTCTGGCTTTGGGATTTGAATGGATCATTAATTAGGGCCAGAAAAAAACTGGTGCTGTCTCACATAGGATGGTAAACAGGAAACTCTTCCGAACCAAGGACCATTGCCAAGACATGGGTCCCCAGTGCCCAACCCAGCTGCAGGCAAAGGTAAGGTGCTCCACAAACAGAGAATGAATGAATGGGTGAATGGATGGATAGATGGATAGATGGATAGATGGGTGGATGGATGGATGGATGGATGGATGGATGGATGGATGGATGGATGGATGAATACAAGGTCAGTGTCAGAAGAGTGGAGTTTGATCCGTTATTTCTAAATAAGAATGGCCTGCTCCATTATTTCCAGATATCTCAGGCTTAGAAAAATCCTTCCCAAATTCCAGATTTCCACTTCTGTAAAGCAGACTAAAAACAACACAAATCTCAAGATCATTTTGAGAATTATATAAGCCAATTCCAATGGAAGTTTTTTACAAGCCACAAAATAAGTATATAAGAAAGAGAGAAAGGAAATTAGCATTCCCTTAGTACCTATTATTTGCTAAGCAGACTGACAAAGACTTTTCATATATGTTACCCTGTTGTAATATAGAACACAATGTGGTTTATTATTAAGCATTTGTTAATGAATGTGTTGACTGACTTATTTTCCAGTGGATTTGATTGCTTTCTTCAAAGCTGTCATCACTTTCCTGTGAAGAGCCACTTATAGACTGGTGCAGTTCAGAACCTACCTTCATTCCCCCAGGAGAGGCGCTCAGCCTGGATGCTCAGAGCTGTGGGTCTGGCCTGGGCAAATCGTACACCTGGATGTCAGGGCCTGGGGATAATGTGATTGACCCAACTCAGGGGAATTGTGCCATGGTTCATCATAAATGCCAAGCACTTTTGATTTATATAATAATCTCTTTTTGTCTAAATTTCTTGAGTATTCTGCCAGGTAAAATGAACAGGTAAAATTAACTGTTGACTAATGGATCAATAATGAACCTGAAAACAGACAACCCAGATGAGAAATAAACCAGAGCCAGAACCATAAGAAATCTCTATTGTTTGTTAAACCACTCTGTCTATGGTATTTTGTTATAGCAGCACAAATAGACTGTGACTACCATTTTAGGACCAAACAGAACTTCTATAAAGATCTATCTGTCTTCCTCCTCATCACATGACTCCCTCTCCTCCATATCATTCCCCTTCTAGAGGTGGGTAAGAGGACATGCCAACAAGTAAGATTCTCAAACTTACGTAAGAAAGGTCAAACAATCCAAGAAAGGACCCATCAAGCAACATTGTCATGAGAGCTGCATTGGACCATGTGCTTAAATAAAAGTAATAACTCCATTTACTAAGCACTTACCACATACCAGGAACCCCTAGGCTCTTTGCAGGTGCTGTATGGAATCCCTAGGAAACGTGAATTATTGTCTCTACTCTATAGATGAGGGTCGAAGAAGATAAATAACTTGTTCAAGGTCACAAATGTACATTGAAATCTGTCTGACTCCCAGATTTGTAACTTAACTGATATATCACTTCTGTAGCCCACCTGCTATGGTCTGAATGTTCCTCCAAACTTAGGTGTTGAAACTTAACCCCCACTGTGGTGGAGGGGTCTTTTGGAAAGGACAGGAGCTCAGCATGGATACTCAGAGCTATGGGCCTGGCCTGGGCAAATCGTACACCTGAATGTCAGGGCCTGGGGATAATGTGATTGACCCAACTCAGGGGAATTGTGCCATGGTTCATCATAAATGCCAAGCACTCTTCATTTGTATAATAATCTCTTTTTAATCTAAATTTCTTGAGTATTCTGCCAGGTAAAATGAACAGGTATGAAGGGATGTAGTCATGAGGGTTCTCCTCACATTAATAGATTAGTGCCTTATAAAAGGACTGGAGGGAGCTAGCTCAGGCCCTTTTTTTGAACTCTACCATGTAAGAATGCAATGGGAAAACCCTCACCAGACACGGAAGCCAATATCTTGATTCTGGACTTCCCAGTCACCAGAACTGTGAGAAATAAACTTCTACTATTTGCAAATTACTGAGTCTGTGGTATTTTGCATAGTAGCACTAATGAAGTATGACAAGAACTGGTACCAGAGAAGTGGGTCGTGGATATAACAAACACCTAAAATGTAGAAGTAGCTTTGGAACTGGGTAATGGGTGGAGGCTGGAAGAGTTGGGAAAGCAAAACTAGAAAAAGCCTAGTGACAGAGTGAGACTCCTACTCAAAACAAAAGACGATTCTGATGAGGTTTTAAACAGAAACGAGGAATATCTTATTGGAAACTGGAGGAAAGGGCATCCTTGTTTAAAAGTGGCACAGAATTTGGTTTACTTATATCCATATTTTAGTACTTTGTGCAAGACAGAATTTAACAACAATGAACTAGGATATTTGGTGGAAGAAACTGGAGTCTCACTCTGTCACCCAGACTGGAGTGCAGTGGCACGATCCCAGCCACCATGGCATCAACCTGCTGGGCTCTGGCAATACTTCCACCTCAGCCTTCTAAGTAGCCGGAACCATAGGCATGTGCTACCATGCCTGGCTAATTTTTGATTTATTGTAGAGACAAGGTCTCTCTAAGTTGCCCGGGTGGGTCTCAAACCTGCGGGCTCAGACAATCCACTCATCTTGGCCTCCCAAAATGCTGGGATTACAGACTGAGCCATGAGGCACCAAGCCTGGCCAAAGAAATTTCGTAGCAAAGTGTTTAAGGTGCTGCATGTGATGTGTTCTCTCAACTGCTTATAGTAAAAATTGAGAAGAGAGAAACAAATTAAGGACAGAATTTATAATCAAGAGGGAAGCAGAATTTAAAAGATTTGGAAAATTCTCAGTCTAGCTAGGTTGTAAAATCATGTTTGGTAAGAAAACACAAGGAGTGTGACCAAGTGACCTTTTGATAAGGAGATTAATGTGGGCACGAGGAAGCTAGATGCTATTCATTAAAACCATGAAAGAATGACCCCGAAGGTCTTTTAATGATTGTTAGTTCTGCCTCTCCCAACCCAGACCCTTAGTGTCAAGGCCCTGGGGGACAGAACTATGTCAAAAGAAGACCTCAGGGCACCTGCAAGGCCTCAACAATCATTGCCCAGTGTCACTTTGTGCCCCTTCTCCCCACATTCCAGAGCAATGCTCTTGGCCACCCCAGCAGCATTTCAAGTAGGCATGGGTGCAGCTCAGACTGCCACTCCAGAAATCCTGGTGGTATCCACATGGTGCTAAGTGTGCAAATGTTCAGATACACAAACTATGGATGCATGGCTACCTCCATCTAGATTTCAAGGAATGCACTAGAGAACACTGGAGCCCAGGCAGAGAACTTCTGCAGAGGCAGGACTGCCACAGTGAGCTCCCACTAGTGCAATGCCTGCAGAGCCATGGGGTCAGGGCCACTGCAGAAAGCATCCACCAGGACTTCTAGTGGAGCCATGGGAGCAAGGTCATCCCAAAGATCCCAGAAATCTAGAGCCACCAGTATGCAACTCTGGCTTGAGAGAGTCACAGGCACTGGACTCTAATCCCTAAGAGCTAGGCATAGGTTGTGCCCAGCAAAGCCTTGGGGACAGAGTCTCTTGGAGCACCGGGGACCCAGTCCCTACTCCAGTTTGTCTAGAAGGTGAGATATGGATTTAAAGATCATCCTCAGACCTCAAGACTTTTTTTTTAGTTGGAGTCGCACGGTGTTGCCCAGGCTGGAGTGCAGTGGCATGCTCACGGCCACCCCAGTATTTTGTGCAAGACAGAATTTAACAGCTGGCTTAGGCGATCCTTCCACCTCAGCCTTCCAAGTAGCCAGAACTACAGGTATGTGTTACCACGCCCACCTAATTTTTTGATTTATTGTAGAGATGAGATCTCATGAAGTTGCCCATGCTGGTCTCGAACCCATGGGTTCAGGAAATCCTCTTACCTCAGCCTACCAAAGTACTGGGATTACAGGCTTGAGCCAATGCACCCAGCAGGCCTCAATATTTAATGTTGCTTGTCCTGCTGGGTTTTGTACTTGCTTGGAGCCTATTACCCCTCTCTTGCTTATTTCTTCCTTTTGGAATGGGAAAGTTTAGGCTATGCCTGTCCCATTATATTTTGGAAGTACATGACTTGGTTGATTTCACAAGTTTACAGCTAGAGGTAGTTTGCCTCAGCATGAATCATACCTTAAGTCTCACTCATATCTGATTTAGGTGATATTTATATGAGACTCTGGATTTGAGACTTTTGAGCTGATGCTGGAATAAATTAAGAGTTTGGGGGTTGAAAAGTCCAGGCTCGGTGGCTCAGTCTGTAATCCCAGCACTTTGGGATGCTTAGGCGAGTGGATTGCCTGAGTCCGCGGGTTCAAGACCAGCCCAGGCAACTTGGTGAGACCTCGTCTCTACAATAAATATAAAATTAGCCTCGTGTGGTAGTGCATGCCTGTAGTTCTGGCTACTTGGAAGGCTGAGGTGGAAGGATCTCTGGAGCCTAGAAGGTTGACACTGTGGTGGCCGTGAGTGTGCCACTGCACTTTAGCCTGGGAGTGAGAATCCAACTCAAAAAAATAAAAAAGAGTTTTGGAGTTGTTGGGATGGAATGAATATATTTTGCATGTAAGAAGGACATGAATTTGGGGGATCAGGGCAGAATGTAATGGTCCGAATGTTATCCCAAAAATGTATGTGTTGAAACCTAACCCCCATTGGGGTGGTGTTAAGAGGCAGGACCTTTTGGGAAGTGATAAAGTCATGAGTGCTTCCTGATAAATGAATAAGTGCCTTGTAAAAGGGCTAGAAGGAACTAACTTATGCACTTTTTTGCCCTTTCCCCTTCTACCATGTGAGGACACAATGTTTTTCCTTCTGCCATTTTAGGACACAGTGAGAAGTCCCTTACCAGACACCAAATGCCAGAGCCTTGATCTGCTCTTGGACTTAGCCTCCAGAACTGTGAAAGATTTCTATTGTTTATAGTTTATCAAGTCTGTGCTGTTTTGTTATAGCAGCACACATGAACTGAGACACCACCCATTGCCTCTTGTATTTACAACAACTCAGCAAGTATGAATTTTATCTCCTCCTCTAGACATGCCAGCAATATAATGATTAATCAATTTCTTTCATAGGACTTGCGAAACAAACAATTTAAAATACATATGGCTATTTGATCACTGATCTATTTGTAAATCTATTTCCCATGAAGGTTTACACTGGGCAAAAATAGACAGTCACTCAGATTCTAGCTACTTGTTTGGGTGTAAAAAATAAATAATGGGCTAATAGTATCAAGAGGCCCCATTTGAATCCTGATTCTGCCTTTTTCTAGTTGAGTTTTTGGTTACAAACAACATCTATAGTAGAAAAGCAATCTATGGAAAGGGAGCATATCTGGATCAGTGGGTAGACTGGAGAGCCACAGACACCTGGCCCAGCCAGGGTGACCCACAGGAACATCCTGCTCAGGTCACCATGCTTGTCTCACTGGACACTCACCTAGATGCTGCAGCTGTGAGGCACCCCAGACTCTCCCCACACCTTGTGCCACTGCTTTCCAGGTCAGATTCCCAGGGACAAGCATCTAGGGACCGTGCTCAGGCTGTACCCTGCTGCCTCACTGCCAGGAAACTGGAAGAGAGAACATCTACCCTCATAGGCTCCACTCCTCCCACTATGGAGCTTAAGGGAGCACCGTGCTTGACATAATGCAGGTGTCCTATGGATATTAGCCTTTTCTCCTCTTTCTCCTCCTGTCCTTCCACCACTGATAGGTGTAGCTCCCTTAGTCTACCAGACTCCTGTAAACAGCCCATCCACTGCCCTGAGCAGCCCAGCCTCTGAACAGCATGAACTGGTGACACAGTCAGCCCATCTTGACACCTCCCCACTCACTGCTGCAATGGCAGCTTGCTTCCCTGTGGACACAGGATGTGAGATTTTCATAGAGTCCCTGAAAGGTTCTAAACCACTGGTTACAAAAGATGTTATTAACGCTGGGCTAGAAGAGTAATAACAGAAAGGCAGGAAACAGTGCAGGAAATATTCTAAGAATTTATTTCAAAAGTCACAGGAACTGCAGAGAGAGCTTAACATTTGACGTCAAGTGATCTGGGTTAAAACCCAACCTCTGTTACTAACTAGTGTTCTCGGGCTAGTCAGTTCACCTTCCCATGTTTGTTTCCTCATCTAAGAAATGGGGTAAATAATATTTCCTGAGCAACCTGCAACACAATAGTCAAGCCAGGTGTCTCTCATGGAAAGAGCTGCACAAACAAAAGCTGGCTTTGAGAGGGCATAGATAATGGTTGTGTGAGGTAAGGACGGAACCGTGGCAGGAGGCATTTAAGCTTCCACATGTCCCTTTCTCTGCTCAGCCCAAAGGCAGAGCCCATACAGGTGCCCACCATGCTCTAGCATGCCTGCTTGTAGGGGCCTCTCCTTCCTGCAATCAGTAGTACGTGTACAGAATGCTGTCTCCTTGAAACTATAATCACTCTCTCCACAGAGCTTTCAAAGGCTCTCTGATGCGTCTGCTTTACAAAATTGTTTCCTTTGGTATGTCTTTTCCTTTTGCTCCAGATCTATCACATAGAGTCTCCCCATGAAATAGCTTGTGTAGCTCACAGTCTGTAAGAGAAGTAGGCTTCATCTCAGATGACCACTTACACATTCTCACCAAATCCCATAGAGGGATCATCTTGTAGAAAGAGTGAATTCATGTCCTCCCTCTTCCCCACCCTGGAATGAAGCAACCACATTTACAAAAGAAAAAGGCACAGAAACGAGCTTTCTCAAGACTCTCAGCACCATGACTGTTTTTTTTTTTTCCTGAAGCTAAAAAGTTTGCTAAACTGAAGGACAGCTCAAATTTGATATGGTGAAACATGGAGAGACAATGGGGTTATTCTAAAGCACATACTGCAGCAAGGTATTCTTTCTTTCCTTCTTTTAACATACCTCAGGACACTTTTTTTTTAGAAGTCCTAACTTTTGAATTAAAAGAATGATTATTTACATACCCATGAATATTTGTCATTTCAAGATGCAATGCTCATGCTTGTATTTTCTGAAGTCAAAGGCATAAAAATGACTATGACATTCTGCTAGAAATCAAATAACTTGCCAGCTGCATATCAGGAAAGAAACACAAAGAAAACAGAGGATCCACAACTATTACTTCATGTGTTATATATTGAATTGTTACTTCATTGATATAAAAACAACTATACAGTATTAATCTTTTCACAACACAAGACTTAAAGAAAAACAGTAACCTATCTCTGATAATAATGATAAAATAGCTATGAAAAAAATCACTTATTGAACAGCAGTTGTATCAATCCTCTTCAAAGAGGTTTTACCATAAAACTTTGCTTTTTATGCCTGGGCACAGTGGCTCACGCCTGTAATCCCAGCACTTTGGGAGGCCAAGGCTAGAGGATTGCTTGAGCCCAGGAGTTTGAGACAAGCCTAGACAACATAGTGAGACCCTGTATCTACAAAAAACTCAAAAAATTTACTGGGCATAGTGGCACACCTGTAGTCTCAGC
Source organism: Carlito syrichta (assembly GCF_000164805.1). NCBI lineage: Eukaryota > Metazoa > Chordata > Mammalia > Primates > Tarsiidae > Carlito > Carlito syrichta. The sequence continues at coordinate 141,358 of NW_007247330.1, forward strand.
TCCTTGGAAGGCTATGGTAGAAGGATCCCTAGAGCCCAGGAGGTCAAGACTGCGGTGATCATGCCACTGCACTCCACCTCAACAACAAAAAACTTGGCTTTCTTTATAGGATCATGGACTTTCAGAGCAAATTTTAAAATCTTGATTGTTGAAACAATTATGAACACAAATTTGGGTTGGCAAGAATATTGAACAAATAGGTATGTCTGGCAATGAAATGCTAGTGGTCTGACTGGGTTGAGAGAGGGTGAATCAATGTATTTTTCTTTCTCTGAAACAAATTAGACTAAAACTTATCACTATCTGAAATGACTCTCTTCCTGCCAAATGTTCCATCCCCACATTTCATATTCAGAAAAGCAAACTTGACCGGAAAAGTCAAGTGACTTGTCCAAGGTCATCTAGCAAAAGTGGGCAAGGAAGAAGCAGAAAACACCCGCCTTCTCTGACACTGGCATCCCTACATTGCCTCACCTGTATGCAGCAAAATTAATTTATTATCACCCCATTTGCTCCACGGAAGATGAAATACATAAAAGGCACCATGCCAGGACAAATAAAGCATACCTAATAAAAAGAGACAAGTCACAAAACATTTGGCAGGAAGATAGTCATTTCAGGTAGTGACAGGTTTTAGTCTAAATTTGTTTCAGGAGAGAAAGATGCATTAATTCATCCTTTCTCTCAACCCAGTCAGACCACTAGCTTTTCATTGCCAGATATACCTATTTGTTCAATGTTCTTGCCAACCCAAGTTCATGTTCATAATTGTTTCAAAAATCAAGATTTTGAAATTTGCTTTGAACCTGAAACCATGATTATCATCATAACCTTCACTTACATTCCATTGTTGCACATCATTTTAGAATTTAGAACTTGCTTTCTATCAGAAAGGACTCTAGCAATGGGAATTAGGTGCCCAGCCAGGTCTTCCCAGGAGTTTAACCCACAATGTCTATAAAGTCGCTCAACCTTTTTCTCTGAGCACCTAAGAACTTGAAATCTGAGACCTCCTCTTTCCTGCTTCTTCTTCATTCCTGTGGAAAGCAATAAGATTCCAGTTCTTTCCCTCTCCCAAACTCCACTAAAAAACAAAACAACAACAAAAAACAGAAACCAAACCTGAAGTGTAAACTCTCCAATCCAGCCAACAGCCAAGTCTGTGATGGCTGTGCACCAAGGTTTTCATTTGGATACTTCCTGCTGAGCAGGGAGAAGTCTTCCTGACCCTCCTTCAACTCAGACCAATTGGCTGTAGGCCTTTTGCATTTGAGATTTAGGAAAAATCTAGTATTACAAATCTAGCTGACAAAGAAGTTTCCTGAAAATTCTAGCACTTTCCACCTGATTCCAAGGTATTTAGTTAAACAGTTTATACCTGCCTTAGTGAGATAAACTCAGACTTTGGAGTCAGATGAAACATGAGTTTAAATCCCTGCTCTACCACTTTCTAGCATGTCACCTCTGTAAGATATTTCACACTGGGAAACTTTTAGATCTGGTATTGGGTGCTTCCCATAGTAAGGCACCAATATCCCTTCAGAAATCTCCGTTCTCTAGGCAGCATTCCTGATCACAAGATTCACAAGATTAGATGAAGGAGAGGAAGGTAAAATAAGAAATACTAACCAAGGGAATGATATTTCAAAGATTTCTTTCAAGGCTTAACTCTTCTCATGGCATGGAGAGAAGGGTAGGTGACTGTCTTTCCCAGGAGGATAAAGGAATGAAGGAGAGCAGATTTTGCAGTCCCACCCTAATCTGGGACTCCCTGCTTACCAAGCCCCATTGTCATTTGACTTTCCCAGGTGTGTTGAAAGGAAGGATAGTCCAGGAGCAGTGAATTACGCCTGTAATCCCAGCACTTTGGGAGGCCGAAGTGAGAGGACTAGTTGAGCCCAGGAGCTCAAGACCAGCCTGGGCAACATAGTGAGACCTCATATCTCAAAAAAGAAGAAGGAGGAGGAGGAGAAAGGAAGGATCACAACAAATGCCACCTTCTCTGAAAGACTCCTCATTCATCCCACTGTGCTTAGTGCCAGCAATACAGTGCTGAGCAGGACAGACATGACCCCTACTTTTGCAGAAGCCATGGTTAGTAAAAGGTGATGCAGAGGCTTGGGACATGGGGAGAGGCAACCCCATGTGGGGAATCAGAGCAGGCTTCTCCAAGGAAGCGATGTGGTAAGTTGTTTTCCCCTTCGGGTAGTACTCTTGGCTGTTACAGAGATTTGGGCAGAGGGGCTCAATCGACTCATGTGGGCCAAAAACAGGGTAGACACATGTCAGTAACATTCCGACCACAGATCCTGCCACATGGCAGTGCCCAGTGTTAGTAAAATGAATGAGCCAGCTCTGTTGCCTGGCCCTGCCACAGAGTGGGTAATGATCATGAGGGAAGGATAACATCAACACATTGTATCTCAAACAAACCTAAGAGATGCTGTGGGTGAGTTCTTTGGGCATACTTCAAAGGCTCTGTGAGACCTTCCAGCTGACTCAGGCAAACCCACATCTCAGCTACTTAGCTGCTTGTCAGCAGCCTCTTATCCTGATATAGGTGTAGCCATGACAGGACGGTAAAATAACACCTTCGTGTAGAGCAGTCCAAGTTTGAGATCAGAAGGAGCCCACAGCCCAAGAACATTCAAGTGACCCTCTCTCCCCTGCATGTCCTCTCTCAGGCCCTAGCTAGCAGCTAAGATCTCAGAGGCAACAGCTGTGCTGTTCTCTCCCCAGCATGTTGACAGTGAACGAAGTCACATTCCTGCCCTAACTGACCTTGAAAACCAAGCCCCGTGTGTAAGGGTGTTTATCAGCCTCTCGAGGGAGGCCCCCTTCCAGGCCCAGTTATTCTATCCCATACAAGGGGAGGACTCTTGAGAGCCATCACAATCTTCTGTGAGATCAACGCAGCCTTCAGAGGATTTGCCGTCTTGCTAAAGAGCACTCATAATTAATTAGTATGAAATTAATTACAGGAGGATGACAAACAGTTGCCAAGAGATGGGCTGGCTTTAAACTCATCTATTCCTACTCAAATGTCTGTGTTCTTCACGACACACTGGCTCATCAAGGAGATTTCCAGCCATGAAGCTCAGTAACGACTTAAAAAGGGTTAACTGGGCTGGAACCAGCAGGATCTCAAGAAATCCCCTTTTCCAAAGACTGTCTTCAAGATATCTGAACACCTACCAGGTGGGTTGAGGCCAAGGGGTTTCAAAGCTATGTAGCGGGAGACTTGCTGAGAAGTTCTAGAAAATCATAAACCAGAATCAACTTCCCATTTGGGAACTTACTATTTTTAAATGTTGTTTACTTATTCATTTGTGCATCCATTCTCTCATAAATCATGGTTTTCATGGCATTTCATATGCCAGAATTTACCAGGGGACAGTGACACAAAGATAATATGAAGCCCCCTGCCCTGCCCTCAGGTTGCTTTCAATCTGGTCAGGGACACAGGGGCAAAAACACAGGAAAGTGAGGAAACCATGTAGTCACATCGCAAGAGCACCTGGGGGTGGGTCCCCAAACTGGGGACTCATTGGGGGAGGTGACCTGAAGCTGGGTCATAAATGTGGGCATGCAGGAGTTCACTAGGCAGAGGGGTAGGGTGTTGCAGATAGACTGACACAAGAGCAGAGCACTTCTCTAAGTCTTAGGACCGTCATCCACAAGATTGGAGAAGGTGGAGATCCAACATTCCTGATGTCATTTCTCATGACATCCTGAGAGGCTCCAGGAACACCAGTGGGGAGCATGTCACCTGACACTCACATAGCACTCTAGAAGCAGAGCCTCTGGCAGGTCCCAGTTTCTCAGCCGGGGGGGGGGGGCGGGGGGGTGGAAATAATGAATGAAGAAAGGACACCATATTAGCTAATGATGCTGGGAAAGCTGGCTTACCACATGTAAAAAAATAATATAACACCACTATCTATCAATATACACATAAATAAACTCTAAATGGATCAAAGGCCTAAATGGAAAATGTCAAACTATAATAATCCTAAAAGAAAATGTAGGATGTAAACTTATGCACATCAAAGTAGGCCTACAATTCTTGACAAAATCACCAATAGTGAATGCCATAAAAACTAATATATATAACTGAGACCTTATCAAACTTAAAAGCTTTTTGCACAGGAAAAAAATCAAGAA